>NC_134358.1:569149030-569337081 GCF_048569485.1 Anomaloglossus baeobatrachus | reverse complement strand
TATATGTGGGGGCTTCTAATCCATGGAGAGGGTCACTTACAATGTGTGGGGTCTTCTCATCCATGGAGGGGGTCACTCACAATATATGTGGGGGCTTCTCATCCATGGAGGGGGTCACTCACAATATATGTGGGGGCTTCTAATCCATGGAGAGGGTCACTTACAATGTGTGGGGTCTTCTCATCCATGGAAGGGGTCACTCACAATATATGTGGGGGCTTCTCATCCATGGAGGGGGTCACTCACAATATTTGGGGGCTTCTCATCCATGGAGGGGGTCACTCACAATGTGTGGGGTCTTCTCATCCATGGAGGGGGTCACTCACAATGTGTGGGGGCTTCTCATCCATGGAGAGGTCACTCACAATGTGTGGGGTCTTCTCATCCATGGAAGGGTCACTCACAATATATGTGGGGGCTTCTCATCCATGGAGGGGGTCACTCACAATATATGTGGAGGCTTCTCATCCATGGAGGGCTCACTCACAATATGTGGGGGCTTCTCATCCATGGAGGGGGTCACTCACAATATGGGGAGGCTTCTCATCCATGAAGGGGGTCACTCACAATATGTGGGGGCTTCTCATCCATGGAGGGGGTCACTCACAATATGTGGAGGCTTCTCATCCATGGAGGGGGTCACTCACAATATGTGGAGGCTTCTCATAAATAGTGGGGATCACTCATAGTGTGTGGGGGCTTCTCATCCATAGAAGGGGTCACTCACAATATGTGGAGGCTTCTCATCCATGGAGGGGGTCACTCACAATATGTGGAGGCTTCTCATCCATGGAAGGGGTCACTCACAATATGTGGGGGCTTCTCATCCATGGAGGGGGTCACTCACAATATGTGGGGGCTTCTCATCCATGGAGGGGGTGACTCACAATATGTGGAGGCTTCTCATCCATGGAGGGGGTCACTCACAATGTGTGGGGGCTTCTCATCCATGGAGGGGGTCACTCACAATATGTGGAGGCTTCTCATCCATGGATGGGGTCACTCACAATATGTGGAGGCTTCTCATCCATGGAGGGGGTCACTCACAATGTGTGGGGGCTTCTCATCCATGGAGGGGGTCACTCACAATATGTGGGGGCTTCTCATCCATGGAAGGGGTCACTCACAATGTGTGGGGTGAAAAACCTAAGTCTGGAGAAATTGGGGTCAGCGCTGGAAAGATTCAATCTTTACACAAACTTCATGTATTTGGCAATAAAATGTAACAACTGATGGAATGTTTAGAATTGTACATCAGTAACCATAAAAAACGACTTAGGGGTACTTTGCACGTTGCGACATCGCTACTGCGATATCGTCGGGGTCAAATCGAAAGTGACGCACATCCGGCGCCGGTAACGACATCGCAACGTATAAAGCCTAGGATAGAAGATGAACGAGCGTTAAACAGTCAAAAATTGTTGATCTGTGTCACGTCGTTCATTTTCATAATGTCGGGTCGACCGATGTTACGATGTTGTTCATCGTTCCTGCGGCAGCGCACATCGCTGTGTATGAAGCCGCAGGAGCGAGGAATATCTCCTACCTGACTCCACCGGCAATGCGGAAGGGAGAAGGTGGGTGGGATATTACGTCCCGCTCATCTTCGCCCCTGTGCTTCTATTGGCCACCTGCCGTGTGACGTCGCTGTGACGCCGCGCGACCCACCCCCTTAGGAAGGAGGCGGTTCGCCGGCCAGAGCGACATCGCAGGACAGGTGAGTGCGTGTGAAGCTGGTGTAGCGATAATGTTCGCTACAGCAGCTATCACAAGATATCGCAGTTGCGACGCGGGCGGGGACTATCGCACTCGGCATCGCTATCATCGGCTAGCGATGTTGCAGCGTGCAAAGTACCCCTAAGGCTATGTTCACACACTGCATCTTTTACTGCTTTTTTGGTACATTTTTGACATCACAAAGATGCACCCAAATGCGTGCGCTTCCTTCTCCCAGCAACGTCTATGAGATTTATATTTTGCTGTCTGCACAGGGCATATTTTTTTGGCTGCATCTTTGCTGCGTGTTTAAAGACGCAGCCAAGATGCAGCATGTCAATTATTTTTGCGTCTTATCCCAGTGTTTCGGAGGACTGGCAGATCAATCCCCCGCTGACTCGAGGTCGCCGTGGGATTGATCCCTGGTATCTGGCTAGATGCCGGTTCCCATAGAGTCAATGGGGACCAGAATCTGGCGCAAAAGTGTATGAGCAAGCGCTTCATACTTACCGAATCACCGGCGCAGCTGTCACATTGCTCCGGCGGCCGGTCATTCCCTTCCCAAGCCACTCATTATCTTCATTGAATATGCATTGCTTCCCCCGCCCACCAGTGGCTGCGATTGGTTACAGTCAGACGCGCCTCCACACTGAGTGACAGCTATCTGATTGCAACCAATCACAGCCGCCGGTCGGCAGGTCTACATTGTACAGTACAATAAATAAATCATTTTAAAAAACGATGTGCGGTCCCTCCCAATTTTGATACCAGCCAAGATAAAGCCTCACGTCTGAAGGCTGGTATTCTCAGGCTGGGGAGACCCACGTTATTGGGAGCCCCCCAGCCTAAAAATATCAGCTAGCAGCTGCCCGGAATTGTCGCATTCATTAGATGCGACAGTCCTGGGACTTTACCCGGCTCATCCTGATTGCTCTGGTGCGGTGGCAATCGGGGAAATAAGGAATTAATGGCAGCCCATAGCTGCCACTAAATCCTAGATTATTAATGGCAGGCGTCTACCCGAGACACCCCCATCACTGATCTGTAAGTGAAATGTAATAAACACATACACCACAATATTGCTTTATTTGGAATAAAAGACAAAAAACACCACCTTTCACCCCTTTATTAACCTCCAAGCATCCCTCCAGGTCCGACGTAATCCACACGAGGTCCCATGCCGCTTCCAGCTCTGCTACATATCTGAAGCTCACAGCGAGTGCCATAGAATAAGACTGCCCACTGTGATGTTCAGGTTGCAAGAGAAGTGAGCCGCACAGTTACCGGTGGCGTCACTGAGGTTAGCCACAGCATGGCCACAGCCTCCACCTATGACAGCAAATCACCCGCGTGACGTCCGGCTGATCGTGCAGCTTACTTCAGTCACTTGTGTGATTTGTTGTCAAAAGTGGAGGACTCCAGCTGTGGCCGTGGGTAACCTGAGTGAAGGCACCGCTGATAGCGTGACTCACTTCAGTTGCTGTGTGCAGTCACAGCCGGCAGTCTTGTTCTATGGCCGCTCGCTGTGATTGTCAGATGTAGCAGTGCTGGAAACATTGTGGGACCTCGTGTGGATAATGTTGGACCTGGAGGGGTGTTTGGGAGGTTAATAAATTGGAGAAAGGTGGGGCTTTTTTGTCTTTTAGTTCAAATGAAACTTTTTTGGGGTGTTTCTGTTTATTTACTTTCACTTAAAGATTAGGGATGGGGCAGGGTCTCATAGATGCCTGACATCACAAAACTAGGGCTTAGTAGCAGCTATGGGCTGTTATTAACTCCTTATTACTCCGATTGCCACCACACCAGGGCAACGGGAAGAGCCAGACCCAACGCCAGAATTGGCACATATTATGGATGCACCACTTCTGGGGCGGCTGTGGGCTGCTATTGTTTAGGCTGCAAAGGGCCAAATAACGATGGCCCTTCCCACCCTAATAATATCAACCCCCAGTTGTCTGCTGTACCTTGGCTGGTTTTAAAAAAATGGGGGACCCCACTTAATTTTTTTTTTTTAAATAAATCAAATAATTTAAAAAAAATCAAATAATTTAAAAAAAGAGTGGGATCCCTTCTATTTTTCATAACCAGCCAAGGTACAGCACACACCTGAGGGTTGTAACCTACAGCTGCTGCTGTTCCTGTGCTGGATATGAAAAAGGGGGGGGGGGGGCACTTCATTTTTTTAACAAAAAATTGTAAAAAAAAAAAACATCTGTCCAAGCTAGCTATCACTCTATCAAGCTATTCTGTTATGTCTTTCTATCTATTTTATATGTTCTTTCTATTACCTATTATCTGTTATCTATCTTATTCTCTATTAATCTATTCTAGCTATCTATTAATTATCCTGAAGGTTCTGTAAAGCCTGAATATTCCCAGCACTGACCCTGATTTCTCCAGACTTCTGCCCTTATCCCCGGCGGCCGGATGTTGGTTTCTGGGCTGTTTCTGACTGATGATGATGACCCATTTTTGTCTCATCAGAGCTCAGAGTTGATTTAGGGGCAATCTTACCAGCAGCAATGTCCTTCCCTGTAAAGCCTTTTTGATGCAAAACAATAATGACCCTATGTTTCCTTAGAGGGAACCATAATGATCAGAAGCACACAATGATTTTAAGCACCAGCCCCTGCTAAAGAAACTGATCGGCTTTTATACATCGATCAGCAGGAGTGACATCAGCTGCCTTGTCCTTGTTAACACTTTCTCCTAAGCTAATTAGAAGATCACTGAAGTTATGTAAACAGCTCATCTTGTAGTAAAGCTGACAGTCAGGGGAATTTTTCCTTTTTGCAAATAAGTTCATTTTTATGGCAAAGATGGAATTTGCATTCTTCATAAACTAAATTTAATGGTAATCTGTCAGAAAGATTTCATCCACCAGGATATTTATTTGTGCATGTAGCTCTTTCAAAGATGAGTCCAGCAATAACGTTACATGGCCGGTCCGCTCCTCCCTTACTGGGAAATTAGCCTTTAAATAGATATGCAAATGAGGTTGACCTGCATTCCACAGGAGGAAGCTCATTTGCATATCTAAGTAAATACATAAGCAGCACAAATGTGTTTTCTGTCCTGATTGTTACAATGTATCAGTGCAAGTTAATGTCTAAGGCTGATTATATATATATATATATATATATATATATATATATATATATATATATATATATATAGGAGACAAGTTAGGGCTCTGTATCTGGAATGCAGCCATAAACCATAGAGGGTAAAGATGTCCAAATCCTGTCCTCTATGGTAAATAGGGCTGAAGTGTCCGCGGAGGAGGACTTGGGGCGGGGGTAATATTTGCATGACTGATGTAGATGTCTTCTACATTATCCGCAGACCACCCCCAGTTAAGTCATGCACATGTGCAGAGTAAAGACAAACCCACCTTCCAAGCATTTGCATCTTTTTGCCGTCTGCAGAATCTATCACTGACTTTATAACTCTTTTTCTGATCTGATCTCCACTGATTTATGGTTGCAGACCACATTAAAGCTGAGCTGAACTTTGATGTGGTCATAAATGAAAATAACAAGCTCCCTGATGGATTCTCAGTTAACTCATCCTGCACCCAGTAATGTAGAAAGAAAAATACATTTAAAACCCAAATGGCACAAACTTTATATTCAGTCGCAATGGTAAAAAAAATATTTTTAGCCCAATAAATTTATTAGGGACTAACATGTAATCTCAACCCTATTTTAAAATGTGCAATTTTTATTAATATTCATTAAAATGTACCCACAAACAGACACACAAACGTATAAATGAGAATGGATCACGTTATCTTACAGCTTACAGCCATGGATTGTTATTGAATAGGACCTGCTGCCGTCTCCCCTTAGCCTCCTTATGAACCTCTAAAGGGAGAGGAGAAACGCGTTGAGGCCTGGCAGGCCTGGATTCCTGCTTCTCAGGGAAGTAATTCATCTTTTCTCCCTGTTATACTGTATTATATGGAATATGATTGGAGCAACCTTTTCTATTTTGCAGTAATTTGCAGGGTTGTCTGTATCCCATTTTTCGTTCAGCTCCTGGGGTATAATGGGGAGATTATCTGAGCCCCTTGTGATATGACTCTAGGTGACTGTAATATACTTTTGGGGTATACCACCCTGTAACATAGGTGGTTGTAAATAACTCTTATGGATCACTACCTTGCATAAAGATAATTTATCAGGAATAGAAGTCTATACGTCTTGTACAGTGCTAGTATTATGAATAGGAATTCCTGGTTATAGATCAGTAAATTGATACCTTCTTGATCTAAGGAACACAATACAGGGAGGAGTATTACCATTTGGGAACTCCTATAGATTGTACTGTGCAAGCACCACTATAGGGCTTTCCATCCCATCCCTATATCAGGGTCAGGGAGAGGGAGAGCCGACGTGGAACGGGGGCGCCCGGTAACTTATGGGGTCATACCCTCCGTTGTCAGGTAGGGATACACTACCCTTATAGGCAGGGCCGGATTAAGGTTGGTGGGGGCCCCTGGGCAGAAATTCTGGTGGGGGCCCAATAACGTTAACATTTTAACCATAACAGTAGAGCACGAACTGTAGCATTTAGATATAAATACTGCACCTCAGTCTCACATTCCCCCTCCTCAGCATACTGTGCCCTCCATACTGTGCCCTCACACTGGCCCCCATGCTGCCCCTTCTCTATACTGCCTACCTCCTTCACTATCCAGTCACTATACTGCACCTTAGTCTTGCATTCCCCTCCGCAGCATACTGTGTCCTCCATACTGTGCCCTCACACTGGCCACCATGCTGCCCCTTCTCTATACTGCCTACCTCCTTCACTATCCAGTCACCATACTGCACCTCAGTCTCACATTCCCCTCCGCAGCATACTGTGTCCTCCATACTGTGCCCTCACACTGGCCACCATGCTGCCCCTTCTCTATACTGCCTACCTCCTTCACTATCCAGTCACTATACTGCACCTTAGTCTTGCATTCCCCTCCGCAGCATACTGTGTCCTCCATACTGTGCCCTCACACTGGCCACCATGCTGCTCCTTCTCTATACTGCCTACCTCCTTCACTATCCAGTCACTATACTGCACCTCAGTCTCACATTCCCCCTCCTCAGCATACTGTGTCCTCACACTGGCCACTATGCTGCCCCTTCTCTATACTGCCTACCTCCTTCACTATCCAGTCACTATACTGTATCTCCGTCTCACTTTCCCCCTTCTCAGCATCCTATGCCCTCCATACTGTGCCCTCACACTGGCCACCATGCCGCCCCTTCTCTATACTGCCTACCTCCTTCACTATCCAGTCACCATACTGCACCTCAGTCTTACATTCCCCTCCTCAGCCTACTGTGCCCTCCATACTGTGCCCTCACACTGGCCACCATGCTGCCCCTTCTCTATACTGCCTACCTCCTTCACTATCCAGTCACCATACTGCACCTCAGTCTCACATTCCCCCTCCTCAGCATACTGTGTCCTCCATACTGAGCCCTCACACTGGCCACCATGCTGCCCCTTCTCTATACTGCCTACCTCCTTCACTATACAGTCACTATACTGCACCTCAGTCTCACATTCCCCCTCCTCAGCATACTGTGCCTCCATACTGTGCCCTCACACTGGCCACCATGCTGCCCCTTCTCTATACTGCCTACCTCCTTCACTATACAGTCACTATACTGCACCTCAGTCTCACATTCCCCCTCCTCAGCATACTGTGCCCTCACACTGGCCACCATGCTGCCCCTTCTCTATACTGCCTACCTCCTTCACTATACAGTCACTATACTGTACCTCAGTCTCACATTCCCTCTCCTCAGCATACTGTGTCCTCCATACTGAGCCCTCACACTGGCCACCATGCTGCCCCTTCTCTATACTGCCTACCTCCTTCACTATACAGTCACTATACTGCACCTCAGTCTCACATTCCCCCTCCTCAGCATACTGTGCCCTCACACTGGCCACCATGCTGCCCCTTCTCTATACTGCCTATCTCCTTCACTATACAGTCACTATACTGCACCTCAGTCTCACATTCCCTCTCCTCAGCATACTGTGTCCTCCATACTGTGCCCTCACACTGGCCACCATACTGCCCCTTCTCTATACTGCTTATCCCCCCTCCCCCACTACACAGTCTCCATTCTATGCCCCGCACACTTTTCTTTCCCAATACTGTCCACTTACAATTTTCTCCCACCATACTGCTGCCTCACATTTTTCAATGGTGCCCCCCTGATTGCTGTGCAGGGACAAATATGCCGCATGCCCCCCAAAGGTACGCCCCTGTACAGTGTACAGGAAAATACATGACTGGTACACGCAGGGCCGGCTCCATGTTTTTGTGGGCCCTGGGCGAAAGAGTCTCAGTGGGCCCCATCCACACATAGACATGCACAGATACTGTACATACACATACAAAAAAATTGTTTAAAAGAACAGAGAGTCCTCAGTGGTTGATACCTTTTAATGGCTAACTGAAAAGATGGTAATAATTGCAAGCTTTCGAGACTACTCAGGTCTCTTCATCAGGCATGGTATAACACAAAATCTGAAGAGTCACGTATTTATACACAACAGGACTTAGAATAGTGCAGTAAAAAAAAAAAAAAAAAAAAAAAAAAAAGGAAAAAAAAAAAGGACAAGTTATATGAAGTTTCATATTTTATATTGTTTCATATAACTTGTCCTTTTTTTTTTTCCTTTTTTTTTTTTTTTTTTTTTTTACTGCACTATTCTAAGTCCTGTTGTGTATAAATACGTGACTCTTCAGATTTTGTGTTATACCATGCCTGATGAAGAGACCTGAGTAGTCTCGAAAGCTTGCAATTATTACCATCTTTTCAGTTAGCCATTAAAAGGTATCAACCACTGAGGACTCTCTGTTCTTTTAAACAATTTTTTTATCTCTACTGGCTAACACGGTACAAAGATATATTTTACTTGTATCATACACATACAGGCATATGTATACATATATATTTAAAGAGAAATTCACAAAAACACATATAAACAGACATAAATCTAGACACAGTCATACACACCGACATACATAGATGAGACACAGATACGCATCACACATGCACACACAGACACATTTTTATATTTTTATCTAATTTTTAATATTGGGAAGCCGGCAACAGCCTCATTCACCTCCCCGCTTGTCTCCATCCAGCTCCTCCTGGGCACGTGTCTGTGCCACGCTGATTGGTGGCTGACACTAACAGACATGGCCGCACAGAGAACACTAACACTGCTGTATATACATCACAAGAGAGACTGGGGACATACACATTACTGGGGACATCCATATTACTGAGGAAAGGGGTACATGGCAATGGGGGGCATACAGCTCTAGAGGGGGGCAGTGGCTCTGAGGTGGGGGGGACAAAGAGCTCTGAGGTGGGGGATGACATGCAGCTCTGGGGATATACAGCTCTGTGGTGTAGAGGACATACAACTCTGGGGGTATAGTATTATGCAGCCCCCATATTCCTCCATATAGTGTTATGAAGCTCCCATAGTCCTCCATATAGTATTATGCAGCCCCCATGTAGCACTATGCAGCCCCCATATGGCACTATGCAGCCCCCATATGGCATTATGCAGCCCCCATATGGCATTATGCAGCTCCCATATGGCACTATGCAGCCCCCATATGGCACTATGCAGCCCCCATATGGCACTATGCAGCCCCCATATGGCACTATGCAGCCCCCCATATAGTACAATGCACACCCATATAGCATTAGGCACCCTCATGTAGTACACAGCCCCTATATAGCACAGTGCAGACCCAGATAGCATTAGGCATCCTCACATAGTACACAGCCCCTATATAGCACAGAGCAGACCAAATAATATTAAGCACCTTCACATAGTACACAGCCCCTATATAGCACAGTGCAGAGCCAGATAGCATTAGACACTCACGTAGTTCACAGCCCCTATATAGCACAGTGCAGAGCCAGATAGCATTAGGCATCCTCACGTAGTATACATCCCCTATATAGCACAGTGCAGAGCCAGATAGCATTAGGCATCCTCACGTAGTATACAGCCCGTATATAGCAAAAAGCAGACCCAGATAGCATTAGGCATCCTCATATAGTGTACAGCCCCTATATAGCACAGTGCAGAACCAGATAGCATTAGGCACCCTCATGTAGTATACAGCCCGTATATAGCAAAAAGCAGACCCAGATAGCATTAGGCATCCTCATATAGTGTACAGCCCCTATATAGCACAGTGCAGAACCAGATAGCATTAGGCACCCTCACGTAGTATACAGCCCGTATATAGCAAAAAGCAGACCCAGATAGCATTAGGCATCCTCATATAGTGTACAGCCCCTATATAGCACAGTGCAGAACCAGATAGCATTAGGCATCCTCATGTAGTATACAGCCAGTATATAGCACAGTGCAGAACCAGATAGCATTAGGCACCCTCATGTAGTATACAGCCCCCATATCATTTAATGCACCCCCATGGTCGTCTGGCCACAGTGATTGTACATACTCACTTCTCCTCGTTCCCCCGCTCCTCCGGTCTCCTCAGCGTGTCCACTGCTGTCGCTTTCTCTGACCTCTCAGCAGGCGCGCAGTGATCACGTCACCACGCTCTGCTGCAGAGCTGTCAGAATGCTGACAGACACAGCGAGGAGAATCATGAGAGAGAGCGCGCCGCTCCATCTCATCATTGCTCTCAATTGTATCGGCAGCTGCGATGCCGATACAATTGAAAGCGCGATCCTCGGCGGGGGGAGGCAGCGCGGGCACCGGGCCCCCCTTACTAGCGCTACGCCACTCCTGCCACCGCGAGTGGGCCCCCCGAAATTTGACCGGGTTTACTGTGATACAGACACCAGATGTTATACAATATACACATTATTATATACCATCTGATGTGTGTACACAGTATATCACACTGCTCTGTACACTGGATGCGGTATACCATGTACACAGATATACAATCCTCTGCACTGATCACACCTGGGCCTACAGGACAGGATGTAACATATTCTATATGTAATATGGGCCATATAGTGTAATGTGTGCTGCAGGCTCAGATGTGATCAGTGCAGGATCTGTGTAGTGCTGTCTCTGCTGGAGATCAGTGTGAGTTATTGCAGGGGAGGGATGAGGCCGATGACCCGGCACTGACAGCCCGACCTGATCTGCTGCAGTTCAGACTCCGGCAATAACTCACACTGATCCCGGGCAGAGCTGCCGCTGACACTATGGAACCGGTCTGGAGTTATCAGCGGCGTCCTGCTCCCTCCTCACTGCAGTCTCCTGCCCGGCCGGCACCATGATTAATGACCTCATACTTACCAGGATCCACTGAGACCTCCGGTCCTCCCACAAGCTCCTCTACGGCAGGAACTTAGAAGCAGCAACAGGTGCGCGGTGACGTCATCCTAGCAGACGCAGCCCACAGAGCGTGCAGTGGGCGTGTCTGCAGAAAAGTGACGGCCGGGATTGAAATTCTTTAAAGGTACAGTGCGGTCCTGAACCACACTGCGGCGTTAATAAAATGGCGCCCACACTGATGGTGGTGGGGGCCCCTTCAGAAGCTCTTGTGGTGGGGGCCCCTGGGCGGGAGCCCCGTCTGCCCCGCCTATAATCCGGCCCTGCTTATAGGGCTATATTAGTTTCCCTTCCCTTTCCTAAAGTGAGTGTGTATATAAAACTCCTTGGTTATTTACAAGGATAACGTGATCCGTTCTCATTTATATGTTTGTGTGTCTGTTGTGGGTACATTTTAATGAATATTAATACAAAGTGCACATTTTGAAATAGGGTTGAGATTACGTTAGTCCCTTTTTGAGCACTCTACCCATCTATTTAACTCTGTTAGTTCTTCAATGAATTTATTAATAAAAATATACATTGGGAACAGTTTATAGAGTAAAACCTAAAGGCAGATGGTTCCCTTAGATAGACAGTGAGGGGTGAGAATGACTGCGTCTGTATGTAGACGTTTCCACACACTGCACGGACCATAATTGGACCTTTTCACTGACATCAAGAAGAGATTGTGAGAAGATGAAAGATGATTAGAAAGATGCAGAAAGTTTCATTTCTAAGTTTAAAATCCTGCAGATTCCGGAGCCGGAACGTCCTGTTCTGCAGCCACACGGTGTCACTATATGGCCGTGATATCGTCCTCGTGCTGCAGATGTGACCTATCCTCTGACTCTTATTTCCGCCTTCACAATATACACCATGTGCAGAATTATTAGGCAAGTTGTATTTTAGAGGATTTTTTTTTATTATTGATGAACAACTATGTTCTCAATCACCCCAAAAGACTCATAAATATCAAAGCTTAATATTTTTGGCAGTTGGAGGGGTTTTTTAGATTTAACTTCTTCGGAGGATCTGTCTGTGCAGGTGACTATTACTGTGCAGAATTATTAGGCAACTTAATAAAAACCAAATCTATTCCCATCTCACTTGTTTATTTTCTCCAGGTAACCAATATAACTGCACAAAATGTAGAAATAAACATTTGTGACATGCAAAAACAAAACCCAAAAAATGAGTGCCCAATATCGCCCCCTTTCTTTCTGATGACACTCAGCAGCCGACCATCCATAGATTCTGTCATTGCTTGATCTGTTTACAATCCACATTGCGTGCAGCAGCCACCACAGCCTCCAGCCACCACAGCCTCCAGCCACCACAGCCTCCAGACACCACAGCCTCCAGACACCACAGCCTCCAGACACCACAGCCTCCAGGGACTGCTCCCAGAGGTGGACTGTTTTCCCTCCCTGTAGATCTCACATTTTATGAGGGACCACAGGTTCTCTATGGGGTTTAGATCAGGGGAACAAGGGGGCCATGTCATTACTTTTCCATCTTTTAGACCTTTACTGGCCAGCCACGCTGTGGAGTAGTTGGATGCATGTGATGGAGCATTGTCCTGCATGAAAATCATGTTTTTCTTGAGCGATAGCGACTTCTTCCTGTACCACTGCTTGAAGAAGTTGTCTTCCAGAAACTGGCAGTAGGTCTGGGAGTTGAGCTTCACTCCATCCTCAACCCGAAAAGGTCCCACAAGTTGATCTTGGATGATCCCAGCCCATACCAGTGCCCACCTCCACCTTGCTGGCGTCTGAGTCGGAGTGGAGCTCTCTGCCCTTTACTGATCCAGCCTCTGGCCCATCCATCTGCCCATCAAGAGTCACTCTCATTTCATCAGTCCATAAAACCTGTGAAGAATCAGTCTTCAGATATTTCTTGGCCCAGTCTTGAGGTTGTATCTTCTGTTTCTTGGTCAGAGGTGGTGGTTTTCGGCCTTCCTTACCTTGGCCTGTCCCTGAGTATGGCACACCTTGTGCTTTTTGATACTCCAGTAACAGCTCTGAAATATGGACAAACTGGTGGCAAATGGCATCTTGGCAGATTCACGCTTGATTTTCCTCAATTCATGGGCAGTTATTTTGCGCCTTTTTTGCCCAGCACGCTTCTTGCGACCCTGTTGGCTATTTGCCATGAAACGCTTGATTGTTCGGTGATCACGCTTCAAAAGTTTGGCAATTTCAAGACTGCTGCGTCCCTCTGCAAGACTCTCACAATATGGACTTTTCAGAGCCCGTCACATCTCTCTTCTGACCCATTTTGCCAAAGGAAAGGAAGTTGCCTAATAATTGCGCACCCCTTATATAGGGTGTTGATGTCATTACACCGCACCCCTCCTCATTACAGAGATGCACATCACCGGATTTACTGCATTGGTAGTTGGCTCTCAGCCTATACAGCCTGGAGTAGGACGACATGTATAACAAGTATCATGTGATCAATATACTCATCTGCCTAATAATTCTGCACACGGTGTATAAAGAAGGAGCGGATCGTCAGTGACAGAACGTTCCATCACTTCTTAATCTTTGTTTCGCTCTCGTTTCTCATGATTACCTTCGCCTGTCACTGTGATCTGAATCACATCAGTCTTTATTATTAGTTTTCTCTTCTTTTATATCGATTTATGATTTATTTCTTTGCTCATCTTTATTTGTGCGTCTCATTATTGCTCATGATGGCGGCAGCAAGAGGAAGATGAATTTCCAAAATTTCCAAATATAAAGTTTCTGTAACAATGAAACTTTTAAAACTTAGGAAAACAAACACCTTTCCACGTCTCTTATAGTTCGGATAATGACTGTTCTCTTCTGGTCGTTACACTCTCAGGCATGAAGAGGTGACATGTTATTGGGCTGCAGAGGCCAGGACTGGACATAACAGGGAGAGGTGACTTTACAATGAGTAATAATGGACAGAGGACCTGTGGGCGACCTTATATTACTACTTACCAATCACAGCCGTCTCCTTCCTTTATAAGATTCTGGAACTTGCTACTCAGCGCCGATTATAGCCTCAGCGTAGCTCCAGCGATTCTGGTCTTTGTGGTGATCCAGTTCGCGGTGATCTATAGTTGCTATTTTGCGCAGTGTGGATGTTCCCCTGTTGTGTGGTTATTTCCTTCTCTTTTCTTTATTCCCTGGTGCACATATGGTCTTTCCTCTGTGTTTTGAGTGCTGTGTGCACATTTTTTGGTCACCCTTGTCTATGTTGTTTCTGTGGGGCTTTGTTACTGTGTTTGTGGCCCACCCCTAGGGTGAAGGAGCAGGGAGTAAGATAAGGGCTCGGACAGGAGTCAGGGGGCTCAGACCTGGCTACCATCAAGCCTACCTCTGAGATAAGGGACAGCGCAGGGTCTCAGGTCTGAGGGTCAGCCTAGGGGCCCCTGCTCTGTCATTTCATACCTCATGTCAATTTGTGACTTACTGCAGTGAGTCTTGTACACGGAGTCATTTTCCTTTGCCCCCAGAGCTAATGTAACTGCTGATCGGACATTGTGTTCTCTCAGTATAAATCTTGCTGGTCTTCAGTTTAGATGAAATGTTTGGCCAATTTGCCAAGGACAACAGGTGACGGGTAATTCTGTTCTCTCAATCTGTCTTTGTTCCTTCCGTGCTCCAGGTCTCGCTCAGGCGACTCTGAAAAGGAGCAGATCTTGTTTGTGCCAATAGTGCAGCTTAGAGCCGGGGCGGAAGAGGGTGTCCTCTAAAAATCCGACCACAGATACCTTCCCGGACAGAGGAGAGACGCAGCATGGAGAAGCTCCTGCTGGCTTTGGTGGTGGCCACCATGGTCCATGCCAGACCGACAGCTCCCACCATTCCGGAAGCCAATCCCTTGGAGCTGGTAATGGAGGCCATCGAAGTCTACAATGGAGAATCCCATTCAGACGCCATGTTTAGGCTTTACAAGGATGAGTATCACTATGAAGAGGTGAGTAGATCCCACAGGATCCGGCCAGGGATCGGCTACAGATTTCATTCTACGGCATCACGTTATGTCCTTTCATCATCTGCCTATAACACAATGAAGCAGAAATCGGAGACGACCGTCATAAGAAACATGAGATCCCTCACTCACAGCTTCTCCTGGGGATTTCCTGGGTGAAGGCTTTCTAAGAATGGTGAAAGCTGTGTAACAGTTTCCAAAGATAAAGTCACAGTGTGTCATAGTTACATCGTTACATCGTTACATCGTTACATCGTTACATCGTTACATCGTTACATAGGTTGAAAAAAGACCTAGGTCCATCTAGCTCAATTCAGGGATTCCCTGGAAATGTGCTTAAAGGAATCCCAAAATCTTCAGTGTTTGTAAGATGAGCAGGTCTATGTTTTGTTAAAGTAGGACCCTCTTTCCTCTCAGGTAGATGTAGTGGATCGGCCGATTCTCAGTGTGACGCTTCAACAAACTAAGACAGACACGTCTGTAATTTGCTAAAATCACAAAAAAAACCCCATATATTTGTAAGAGAACATATTCTAACAAACATGTTATTGAAATAGCAGATGTTGTTTTTGTGAAAAGTTCTAGATAGAACATCAATTACATCATATTTATATAAGACAATATGGCTTCTCTAACAGTTTCCTATGTGTTCTGTATGTACAATACCTCTGCTTGCTGTCATTTAATGCCTCAATGACATTTTATATATACAGTGGAACCTTGGATTAAGAGTAACTTGGTTTGAGAGTGTTTGTAAGACAAGTAAAGCTTTTTAAAAATTTGTAACTTGGTTTACGAGCAATGATTTGCAATAAGAGCAAATCCTCACCGTGTACATTTCCGGTTCTGTCCTGTTATTGTACTCTGACCTGCTCTGGAGGTAATTTTCTGTACATATGCACTGTATACAGTATACCATTGCACAGTACAGTATATACTATACAGTATTTCTATCAATTTGTATTTTTGGATATAGTATTGTACTCTGTCGGCTAACCACTGCAGCACATTGCTTATACTGTATCTCTCGCACACCAACAATTCTATTGGAAGCTAAAGTGCAGTTTAATTTGTTTTATTTTTTTTTACTGTACAGTATTTTGTATTAGTGACTGTAATAATTTTATATGAATACAGGACATTATTTTGTATTACTGTAATAAGTTTGTATAAATACTGTAAATATTTTTGGGCTGTGGAATGAATTGTCTGCGTTTCAATTATTTACTATGGGAAAATTCGCTTTGATATAAGAATAACTTGGCTTAAGAGCGCACTCCCAGAACCAATTGTGTTCCACTGTATATATATATAATAATAATAATAATAATTTTATTCATTTATATAGCGCTATTAATTCCACAGCGCTTTACATACATTGGCAATACTGTCCCCATTGGGGCTCACAATCTAGAGTCCCTATCTGTATGTCTTTGGAGTGTGGGAGGAAACCAGAGAACCCGGAGGAAACCCACGCAAACACGGGGAGAACATACAAACTCCTTGCAGATAGTGTCCTTGGTGGGATTTGAACTCAGGACCCCAGCGCTGCAAGACTGCAGTGCTAACCACTGAGCCACCGTGCCGCATATATATATGGCAGACGTGGCCATTATATGGTTGGAGCCAGCTCAGTGCAGATGCCGGCTGTATCATACCGGCTGCCTGACTGCTGCACCACCTCTTAGATGCCGATGTCAATCTTCAGCGTCACTTTCACAACAGACTGAAATAGAGGAGTTTTGCTGATCACAGGTTTAACTAATAAAAAATGTAATGAAAAAAGTTTATATCCTCTTATACTGTATATATCTATATATATATATATATGTTTATTTATATATATATATATATATATATATATATATATATATATATATACACACACACACACACAGTATATATATATATATATTTTTTTTTTTATTATTCTTTTTTTTTACACAGTAAATAAATTTCCATATTTGATATCATCACGTCCATAACTGACCAAACAAGTAAAATCTAATATATATTCCATGCAGTGACCATGAAAAACTAACAATCATAGTAGCAGAATTGCTGTTTTTGTTGATGTTTTCCCAGAAGATCGGATGTATCTAATGGAGTCAATCAAATCTGCGTCTCGTCCTGTAAGAATCGCGTCCTCAGATAATTCTGTCAACTGAAAAGTAAAAAGCGTCACCTCCCGGAATATAGGGACATAAAACACTTTAGTGATTTTTAGTTACCGTTTTGTTGCCGTTTTTCCTGTTTTTTAGCGCATTAAATAGTAAAGTGAATGGTGCCATCAAAAACGACAACTCGTCCCACTAATCACAAGAAAAGGACATAATATTATTATTGGGGGAAACAAAAAACGAGTGCAAGCAGCGGGAGCCGATACAGGAGACATGTTGGAAAGATGTTTTTACGTTTCAATATACAAACTTTAAACTCGTGAATGGGACCCGTCACTTCCAATAACAATGTTATTTTATTATCTGCTAAAAATGGCGCCGTCCTCCTGAATCCAATCTTTTTCTTTTTGTTTTGCCTCCTTTCCAGCCCTGAGTTATTATCGCTTTATATTAATCTAGCCTTTTAGCCAATACGCATGGTCCTAAAGAACACACCCATTAAGAATTATTGATGACTACGCCCACTTGGCTAACAATACTAGATTTACATACAAGGAAGCAGAAAACAGAAAAGAGCCTGTCCCGGGGAGTTTTGCACAAACTTTTCCAACTGTAATTGCGGCGTCGGTCTCTGTTCAGATTGCAGATTCTTATACTTTACCAATAGTTTCTCTGGTGTCTAGGACTCGGGCATCGACCTGCTGTGTGTTGATTCATAAGCAGGCTATCAAGAGTTAATCTCTGCTGGTCTGCTTGCTCCTTTAATCACATGTTGTGGGGAGATCTATCACATCTGCTCCCCTCCTGTTTATGCTGAAGAAATCTTTCCACCCATGTCAGCTATAGTTTATTCTATATTGGTCTGTGAGGTGTGGTGTCCCAGACTCTCTGGTGAAAGTTGTGCCAATAGCTTGGTGTGTTTGTGGGCTTTACCCCTGTTGTTTTGTTGCTTCCTTCCTGCTCTTGTTTTCCTCCTAATCTCTTATTGTCTTTACCGCTGTGTGACAGAGTTTGGGTTTTCCCTTGTCTGCTTTAATCTGTGGTTTCATCACACTCCTGTCCTGTCCCTCCCTGGGGAGAGGGAATCAGATCAGGACTGGTCAGAAGCAGGGCCAGGAAGGAGACTCAGGCCTCTCCACCATCAGGAGTATCCCTGAGATTAGAATTAGTATAGGGTCCCTTAGCTTGAGACTCAGCTTAGGAGCCCCGGTTCCTCAGTATCCCATAGGAGCCAGAACAAAAAGAAAACATTAATGGATTCAGGAGAAACGCTGCATTTACACCAAGTAATAATATGCAGATTTATATCAACTTTAAATATAATATTATAATAGTGATGATACGGTGTCAGATGTTATTCAATTCTCTCACTTCTCATTTCAGGGCCCCGTGGGTCAAAAACAAGCAAATTTCACCATTAAAGAAACTGTTTGTCAAAAATCAAAAAATGAAACCCGTGAAATCTGCGAATTTAACCCCAAAGGGGTAAGACCCGGGGAATATTATACGCGGCGTCTATCCTTGTGTTAGTCTCATTTTATCCAAAATCATTGGGGGAAAAAAAACACTTTGCAAATATTATAAAAAAAATATTAATAATATTCCTGTATTTTATTCTTTGGTTATTTACAGCTGGAGAAGAGCTGTACGGCGCTACAGCGTGCGCAGGAGACATTTACGGTCATCTGCTCCACAGTCACCGAGGGGGTGAGTCCAGGAGATGTCTGATATTGATTTGTGAGGAAATGTTTCTTTTCTTGCTAAGTATGAGTTTGAAATCCTCATTCCTTGTCCTGGAAGAATACATTATACTAAGCCCCGCCCTCATCCGCTAGATGTCCCCGCCCCTGAGTAAAGAGGGCGGAAAAAGATATATGCAAATGACCCTACTGCAAACAGAGAGGAGGAATCCTTAAAGGGCCGGTACAACTTTATCCCTTTTGTGGCAGTGATTTTCCATTTTTTTTGCTTTTTTCCTCCACCTTCTTCCCGGAGCCACAACGTTCTTATTTTTGCATTCTCGTCTTATTTTTGTGTGACAAGTTGTAGTTTTTAATGACACCAGTCACCAGTCACACTGGCAAAAAATGTACAAAAAAACCTGGAAGGTGTAAAAATGGTGAAAACAAAGACGTTTCTGACATTGTTTTTTGGGATTTGTTGTTACATTGTTTATTGTTGTGTAAACAAGTTCTGAGATCGTAGGAAATAAAGCTTTTTAATATTTTAGTAGCTAAAAACAATCAGCAGCCCCTCCCCCTTATTCCAGATTTTAGCTGGCTTTTCTACATTTCTTATTTACTGTTTGTTTTTTGCTTTTGTTTCTTTTTGTAAAAAGACAAAGAAAACTCCTGAAAACCGAGAAGATGCCGCCGGCGTCCAGCCCGAGGATGAAGCCTCCTATGAGGACCAGGTCATAATCATGGATGACAATGAGAAGATATTGGTAAAAAAGGAAGATAAAGAGGAGAGAAGAGACGAGGATGCCGGCCTGGAATCAGCAGCAGAAAATGCCGATGAGAAATATCTCGTACCAAGATCCAGAAAGAAGACGCCGCACGCGGGACAGAGCCTAGGGAGGCTGGCGTGTCTGGAATGTTTCTTTGATATTTTCACATGAAAATAAATTGCCCAAATCTCAACCCAAATCAGTCACATTGTTATTAATGCATTAAGGTCAGGGGAAACGCGGGAAAACCCAAGAGGAGCCATAGTAGAAAGGAGACCAGGTGGCATCACAGAAAGGGGACCGGGGGGCATCATAGAAAGGGGACCGGGGGATAATCATAGAAAGGAGACCAGGGAGTAATCATAGAAAGGGGACCGGGAGGTAATCATAGAAAGGAGACCGGGGGTAATCACAGAAAAGGGACCGGGAGGTAATCCTAGAAAGGGGACCGGGGGGCATCATAGAAAGGGGACCAGGGGGCATCATAGAAAGGGGACCGGGGGGCATCATAGAAAGGAGACCGGGGAGTAATCATAGAAAGGGGACCGGGAGGTAATCCTAGAAAGGAGACCGGGGAGTAATCATAGAAAGGGGACCGGGAGGTAATCCTAGAAAGGAGACCGGGGAGTAATCATAGAAAGGGGACCGAGAGGTAATCCTAGAAAGGAGACCGGGGAGTAATCATAGAAAGGGGACCGAGAGGTAATCCTAGAAAGGTGAATGGGAGCATCATAGAAAGGTGACCAAGGGCAATCATAGAAAGGAGACTGGGGGTAATCATAGAAAGGGGACTGGGGGTAATCATAGAAAGGGGACCGGGGGGTAATCATAGAAAGGGGACCAGGAGCATCATAGAATGGAGACCGGGGGGTAATCATAGAAAGGGGACCGGAGGGTAATCATAGAAAGGGGACCTGAGGTAATCATAGAATGTGAGGACTCAGCTTCTGACCACTGTGTGGGGGGTGAACTGTTCTTAACTAGGCCAGAAATATGATTCCTTTGTTTGTTAAAGGCAACCTGTCACCAGGTTTTTCCCCTATAGACTGTGGCCACCACCAGTGAGACCTTATATACAGCATTCTAGAATACTGTATATAAGAGCACAGGCCGCTCTGTGTAACGTAAAAAACACCTTTATTATGCTCACCTAAGGGGTGAAAAAATCCTGGTGACAGATTCTTTAAATCAAGAGAAGCCATTGTCTCATGTCAGACTGATTAGAGTCCTATTGTCTGTAAATGTGGATTGTCTGTACTTGAGAATTGCTTTAGATAAATCACGTCTGAAGCCACCACTAGGGGACACTCCCTGTTTACAGAGATACATGATGAGATTTTGTCTGCAGCCACCACTAGGGGGAGCCCCCTGTATACAGAGATACATGATAAGATCCTGTCTGCAGTCACCACTAGGGGGAGCTCCCTGTATACAGAGATACATGATAAGATCCTGTCTGCAGCCACCACTAGGGGGCACTCCCTGTATACAGAGATACATGATGAGATTTTGTCTGCAGCCACCACTAGGGGGAGCCCCCTGTATACAGAGATACATGATAAGATCCTGTCTGCAGTCACCACTAGGGGGAGCTCCCTGTATACAGAGATACATGATAAGATCCTGTCTGCAGCCACCACTAGGGGGAGCTCCCTGTATACAGAGATACATGATAAGATCCTGTCTGCAGCCACCACTAGGGGGAGCTCCCTGTATACAGAGATACATGATAAGATCCTGTCTGCAGCCACCACTAGGGGGAGCCCCCTGTATACAGAGATACATGATAAGATCCTGTCTGCAGTCACCACTAGGGGGCACTCCCTGTATACAGAGATACATGATGAGATTTTGTCTGCAGCCACCACTAGGGGGAGCTCCCTGTATACAGAGATAAATGATAAGATCCTGTCTGCAGCCACCACTAGAGGGAGCTCCCTGTATACAGAGATACATGATAAGATCCTGTCTGCAGTCACCACTAGGGGGAGCTCCCTGTATACAGAGATACATGATAAGATCCTGTCTGCAGCCACCACTAGGAGGAGCTCCCTGTATACAGAGATACATGATAAGATCCTGTCTGCAGCCACCACTAGGGGGAGCTCCCTGTATACAGAGATACATGATAAGATCCTGTCTGCAGCCACCACTAGAGGGAGCTCCCTGTATACAGAGATACATGATAAGATCCTGTCTGCAGTCACCACTAGGGGGAGCTCCCTGTATACAGAGATACATGATAAGATCCTGTCTGCAGCCACCACTAGGGGGAGCTCCCTGTATACAGAGATACATGATAAGATCCTGTCTGCAGCCACCACTAGGGGGAGCTCCCTGTATACAGAGATACATGATAAGATCCTGTCTGCAGCCACCACTAGTGGGAGCTCCCTGTATACAGAGATACATGATAAGATCCTGTCTGCAGCCACCACTAGGGGGAGCTCCCTGTATACAGAGATACATGATAACATCCTGTCTGCAGTCACCACTAGGGGGAGCTCCCTGTATACAGAGATACATGATAAGATCCTGTCTGCAGTCACCACTAGGAGGAGCTCCCTGTATACAGAGATACATGATAAGATCCTGTCTGTAGCCACCACTAGGGGGAGCTCCCTGTATACAGAGATACATGATAAGATCCTGTCTGCAGTCACCACTAGGGGGAGCTCCCTGTATACAGAGATACATGATGAGATCCTGTCTGCAGTCACCACTAGGGGGAGCTCCCTGTATACAGAGATACATGATAAGATCCTGTCTGCAGTCACCACTAGGGGGAGCTCCCTGTATACAGAGATACATGATAAGATCCTGTCTGTAGCCACCACTAGGGGGAGCTCCCTGTATACAGAGATACATGATAAGATCCTGTCTGCAGTCACCACTAGGGGGAGCTCCCTGTATACAGAGATACATGATGAGATCCTGTCTGCAGCCACCACTAGGGGGAGCTCCCTGTATACAGAGATACATGATAAGATCCTGTCTGCAGTCACCACTAGGAGGAGCTCCCTGTATACAGAGATACATGATAACATCCTGACTGCAGTCACCACTAGGGGGAGCTCCCTGTATACAGAGATACATGATAACATCCTGTCTGCAGTCACCACTAGGGGGAGCTCCCTGTATACAGAGATACATGATAACATCCTATCTACAGCCACCACTAGGGGGAGCTCCCTGTATACAGAGACACATGATAAGATCCTGTCTGTAGTCACCAGTGGGGGGAGCTCCCTGTATACAGAGACACATGATAAGATCCTGTCTGTAGTCACCAGTGGGGGGATTATGATGGATCCTTTTATGTTTTGGGGGTTTCTGATGATATAAGAATAGTGATGAGCGAGCATGCTTGTAACTACTCGGTACTCGCACGAGTATCGCTGTACTCGGGCTGCTCGGCGGGGACCGAGTAATCTCGCGATACTCGTGCTGTACTCGTGGTCTTCATTTCTGCATGTTGGCGCTCTTTTGAGAGCCAGCCCTCATGCAGGGATTGGCTGGCAGACCACTGCAATGCCACAGCCCTGTTAGTTGTGGAATTGCAGTGATTGGCCGGCCTGCACAGCGTGACCGAGCCTTTATATAGGCCGGCGCGCTGTGCTCTGCTCACAGCTATTCTGACAGTGAGTGTAGGGAGAGTGTCGCTGATTCAGGGAAAGCTTTGCGGCCCTTTATAGCTTTTTCAGTTGCAGGGCTGCAAACAGTGTGACCAGAAGTCCTTCTCAGGACTATTCTAGTTGTATACAGGCAGGCAGGGTATAGCCAGGTCGGAGTACAGTAGCAGAGTCCTTCTCATGACTATTGTTGCTATATACAGGCAGGGTATAGCCAGGCCGGAATACAGGCTAGTGACCAGAAGAGTCCATGTCAGGACTATTGTACCAGTATACAGGCAGGCAGGCAGGCAGGCAGGGTATATATAGCCATTCCTAGTGGTGACCGTATACCAGCCTTCATCATATCTGGGGCTGGTGTACACAGTCTAAAACAGTCCAGATAGTGTCTGACTTGTCTGTAATTGTCGCTCCCCAAAAAAACCTGTTAGGTTCTTATTGCGTCCGTGCTTGGTTTTTAAAACCGCACGTGTGTGCCTGTTGGTGGCAGCGTACAGGTGCACTTGTGTGCAATTTCCACAAACTTTGATATAACGCACAAGTAGTGAATATACACGTCAGCACATCATTGCAAAATGCGCAAGGGCATTGGCAAGGAACAAGGAAGTGGACGTGATGGTGGTGCAGGCAGAGGCCGAGGTCGTGGGCAAGCTCTAATTTCGCCACAACAAAGGGCCACATCTAGTCGCTCGCACGTCCTGTCCCAAATTCTTGGGGACCGCAGCAGTACACCGCTCTTGAACCAAGACCAGTGTCAACAGGTTGTTAGTTGGATAGCGGATAATGCTTCCAGTCAGATTGGCACCACCACAAACACTCTGTCTTCCACACGGTCAAGTGTCAGTAGCCGTGATACTGCACCGCACATTTCTGAACCTGATCCTCCTTCCTACCACCAGGCTGAGTACACGTCCTCCTCGGACATTAATGATCCCACACTTGGACACTCGGAAGAGCTGTTCACGTTTCCATTCACACATTCTGGCCTCTCGCCAGCTCATGTTGAAGTGGGTCATGAGGAGATCGTATGTACAGATGGCCAAATATTTGAGCAGCCACGTTCTCACGAAGTTGGCAACGTGTCTCAACAAGTGGTGGACGATGATGAGACACAATTGTCAGGAAGTCAGGAGGAGGAGCAGGGTGCGGAAGAGGAAGACGACGTGGTGGATGATCCAGTAACTGACCCAACCTGGCAGGAGGATATGCAGAGCGAGGACAGCAGTGCACAGGGGGAGGGAGGCGTAGCATCACAACAGGCAGTAAGAAGCAGGGTGGTGGCCCCAGGCAGAAGTCAGGCAACCGTTCCCCGGAACAATACGACGACACAAGGTGCCTGT
The DNA here is from genome assembly GCF_048569485.1 of Anomaloglossus baeobatrachus. Lineage (NCBI taxonomy): Eukaryota > Metazoa > Chordata > Amphibia > Anura > Aromobatidae > Anomaloglossus > Anomaloglossus baeobatrachus. The sequence goes on along the minus strand of NC_134358.1, from coordinate 569,312,504 downwards.
ACAAATGTTAGGTCTTCCCGAGTCTGGCAGTTTTTTAAGTTGGATCCAGATGATTCTAAAAAGGCCATTTGCAACACCTGCCGTGCCAGCATCAGCAGGGGTACCAAAACTAGCAGCCTGACCACCACCAGCATGATCAGGCACATGTCAGCCAAGCACCCGACTTTGTGGGAAGTACAACAGAGTCGAGGAGCAGTGCTTGCTGATGTCACTGCTACGTCTTCGCTGGTTGTGCATGCGAGCCAATCCCCTGTCCATGCTGCCTGCGAACAAGCCTCCTCCGGCCCTGCACCTGCAGTTGCCCACTCAGAAAGAACACCATCATCAAGCACGTCCTTGTCCCAGCGCAGCGTTCAGTTATCCATTCAGCAAACCTTTGAACGCAGGCGCAAATACACTGCCAACACCCCACATGCCACAGTTCTAAATGCTAACATTTCGCGACTGCTTGCGCTGGAAATGTTGCCTTTTAGGCTGGTGGAGACAGAAGCATTCCGTGACCTGATGGCGGCAGCTGTCCCACGTTACTCGGTCCCCAGCCGCCACTATTTCTCCCGGTGTGCCGTCCCCGCGTTGCATAACCACGTGTCACAAAACATCACACGTGCCCTGAACAACGCTGTTTCACCCAAGGTCCACCTAACCACAGACACTTGGACAAGTGCTTGTGGGCAAGGCCGCTACATCTCGTTGACGGCACACTGGGTTAATATTGTGGAACCTGGGACCCAGTCTGAGCGAGGGACGGAACACGTCCTTCCCACACCAAGGTTTGCAGGCCCTACCTCAGTCAGTGTTTCACCCACACTCTACAGCTCCGGAATGTCATGCTCTTCAGCCTCCTCCTCCTCCTGCGCATCCTCATCCACTTTACCCTACACACCAGTCACAAGCTGGAAGCACTGCAGCACTGCCTCGGCGAAGCGGCAACAGGCTGTGCTGAAGCTAATCTGCATAGGTGACAAACCCCACAATGCAGAAGAGCTGTGGACAGCTCTGAAACAGCAGGCAGATCACTGGCTCACACCTCTGAACCTAAAGCCAGGAAAGGTCGTGTGTGACAATGGCCGGAACCTGGTGGCGGCTTTGAGGCGAGGCCAGCTGACACATGTTCCATGCGTGGCCCATGTGCTCAACCTCGTGGTTCAGCGGTTTATAAAGTCATACCCAGAGCTGTCTGATCTGCTGGTAAAAGTTCGCCGCCTGTCTGCACATTTTCGAAAGTCACCTACTGCTTCAGCCGGCCTTGCCGGCTTTCAGCGCCGTTTGCATCTTCCGGCTCACAGACTGGTGTGTGATGTCCCCACGCATTGGAATTCAACTCTGCACATGTTGGTCAGGATATGTGAGCAGAAGAGGGCAGTTGTTGAGTACCTGCATCACCTAAGCCGTCGGGAAATGGGTCAAACTCCACACATAACACCTGAGGAGTGGAGATGGATGTCAGACCTATGTACCATCCTCCAAAACTTTGAGGACTCCACCAAGATGGTGAGCGGCGATGACGCCATTATTAGCGTCACCATACCGCTACTCTGCCTTCTAAAACGGTCTCTGCTGAAAAACAACCATGATGCATTGCAGGCGGAGCGCGATGAGTTGCAGCAAGAAACAGTAGTGGGTGTGGGTGATAACACACAGCCCAGCCTCGTCTCATCACAACGTGCAGTGGAGGACTATGACGAGGAGGAGGATGAAGACATGGAGCAACTCTCTGGCCAAATTGAGGATATGACATGCACACCAGTCATATCCTCGGTTCAGCGTGGCTGGCCAGAGGACAGGGTAGATGATGAGGAGGAGGAGGAGGAGGACAGCATGTTCAGTCATCTTGTTGGTCAGGCTACTGAAGTCCTGGCTGTTAAGAGTCTGGCGCACATGGCTGACTTTATGGTAAGCTGCCTGTCTCGTGACCCTCGCGTTAAGAACATCTTGGCCGACAATCATTACTGGTTGGTAACACTGTTAGACCCACGCTACAAGGAGAACTTTTTGTCTCTTATTCCCGAGGCGGAGAGGTCAGGAAAAATGCAGCAGTTCCAGAAGGCCATAGTCACGGAAGTAGGCAAAGCATTCCCCTCACAAAACGCTAGTGGCATAGGTCAGGAATCAGTGGACAACCGAGGCGTACAGCCGAGAGGGGCACAAGTCCAATCCGCCAGAGGTAGGGGAACAGTCTTTAAGATGTGGGACAGTTTTCTCAGCCCCTCACGTACCACAGCCCCTGAGGTGCGGGGTAGTGCCACAAGAAATCCTAAGTTTGCCCAGATGCTCAAGGAGTACCTTGCAGATCGAACAACTGTACTCCGACATTCCTCTGTGCCTTACAATTATTGGGTATCCAAGCTGGACACGTGGCATGAATTGGCTCTCTACGCCTTGGAAGTCCTGGCCTGCCCTGCCGCTAGCGTTTTGTCACAGCGTGTTTTTAGTGCCGCAGGTGGAATCATTACAGATAAACGCACCCGCCTGTCAACTGAAAATGCTGACAGGCTGACTCTGATCAAGATGAACAAGGGTTGGATTGGGCCAGACTTCACCACACCACCAGCAAATGAGAGCGGAATTTAAAGTTTGCCATGTACCTCCACTCACCCATGGGTACACACTTCTGGACTTTGGATAATCGCTGGACTGCTCCTCCTTCTCCTCATGCGCCACCATGATGATGACCGTTACAAATTGCAATACTTAGGCCTTTGTTTCAGGTATACCCCCAGTGGTAAATTTTTTCGCCCATTCTTTGCAGAATGGACATTACAACGACAGGAGACCCGCTCCTTTGCAATGGGAACAATGTTTTGAGGCCCTCATGCACGTCTCTACCCAGGGACAACGTGGAGCCTCCCAATTTTTGGCTGCCCTGCCTAAGGGCTATACTATAATACACCCACTTCCTTCCAATGGGCACTTCAGGTTTACAGGCCCTCATGCACGTCTCTATGCAGGGGCATTGGTGAACCTCACAATTTTGGACTGCCCTGGCAAAGGAAAATACTACAAAGACTCACTTCCTCAAAATGGGCACATTAGACTCAAGAGGCCTTCATGTACGTCTCTTCTCAGGGACATCGGAGTGCCACACAATGTTTTCACGTAAAATCTTTCATGTATTAATCTCAAAAAGTAACATACACCAGCTCTATCTCACTATTGCGTATGTGCCCTTAACATTTCTGCCATGAAAAATCATTTTGGGGTCATTTTGGAAGGTTTTCTGGTGAGTCCGTAAAAATGGCGTAAAACTCGGACAAAATTGTTCACAGCTGTGACTTTTGAGTGATAAATGCTTCAAGGGGTCTTCCCCATGCTGTTGCCATGTCATTTGAGCACTCTTCTGAGACTTTTGTGACATTTTTAGGGTTTCTCCATGCTGCCGGGAGGTCATTTCACAAAAATACTCGGGTCTCCCATAGGATAACATTGGGCTCGTTGCTCGGGCCGAGTACACGAGTATCTTGGGAGGCTCGGCCCGAGCCTCGAGCACCCGAGCTTTTTAGTACTCGCTCATCACTATATAAGAACCTTTTTTTCTAGAAGTCCTTGGTTTAGTCATTGACGTGGTACATAGAAGTCTGATTATTGTTTTTATCTTGGGGTGCAGTTGTCGCCTCTTGTATGTGCCCGGTGTAGTGGGTGACATTAGCTGCAGCTAAGAATGTAAAGAATGTATCATCTTCTTGGCCAATAATAAGAAGGAAACTATAAGCATAGCGTCACTCACTGATCGTTCATCTGTCACATATTCTCGCAACTCCCATAACCACTTCTGATCTGACAGTGGGGAGATGAGGATGGTATATTTTATATAGATGGACATTTGGTAGCTACAGAGAGCAGTGTTTGGTCACCCGGTCACCCAGCTGCATCCTCCCTGCCGGCTTCTCCCCACTCTTTGTTTCCTATTTGTCTGTCCTATATACATATATATAATTGTAAATGATGTATTATATTTCTTTTTACTTAATTGTTATTAATATTTGAGGCTAAAAATCATTTTTACATTTGGATTTCATTAGAAGATTTGCACCATTTGACTCTTTGTTTCAAAACACATTGGTGATTTAATAATGAGTCAACTGAGAATCCTTCAGCGAGTTTCTTCTGAGGCCGGTGTCACACTTCCGTATGACTCGCACGAGGGCAGTATGAGAAAATCTCGCATTGGCCTCGAGCCAATGTTAATCAATGAGGCAGCTCCGATCTGCGTTTTTTTTCTCAGCTGAAATCAGATCGAGGAAAAAACTGCAGCATTGTGCGACTCCAAGAGTATCTCCCGCAAGAGTCTCCAATACAAGTCTATGGGTGCGAGAAAAAAATGGATGTCACACGGACGGCACACGGACTGCACACGGACCATCCTAGTGATGTCAGTTTTTATGGATACGATTCTATCATGTAGCAACACTGTAAATGAGTAATAGCTGCTGAGAAAAAAACGGACAGCACGCTGACCGCACACTGACAGTATAGTACACTGACCGCACGCTGACAGCAGTCTGACCGCACGCTGACCGCACACTGACACCACACTAACTGCACACTGACAGTACACTGACCGCACGCTGACCGAACGCTGACACCACACTAACTGCACACTGACAGTACACTGACCGCACGCTGACCGAACGCTGACACCACACTAACTGCACACTGACAGTACACTGACCGCACGCTGACAGCAGTCTGACCGCACGCTGACACCACGCTAACTGCACACTGACAGTACACTGACCGCACGCTGACAGCAGTCTGACCGCACGCTGACACCACGCTAACTGCATGCTGACCGCACACTGACCGCACGCTGACCGCATGATGACCGCACGCTGACACCACACTAACTGCACGCTGACTGCACACTGAGAGCACACTGACTGCACACTGACATCACACTGACCGCACACTGACAGTACACTGACCGCACGCTGACAGCAGTCTGACCGCACGCTGACCGCACACTGACCGAACGCTGACACCACACTAACTGCACGCTGACAGCACACTGACAGTACACTGACCGCACGCTGACAGCAGTCTGACCTCACGCTGACACCACGCTAACTGCATGCTGACAGCACACTGACCACACGCTGACCGCATGATGACCGCACGCTGACACCACACTAACTGCACACTGACCGCACGCTGACACCACACTGACTACACGCTGACCACACGCTGACAGCACACTGACAGCACACTGACAGCACACTGACTGCACACTGACCGCACGCTGACCGCACGCTGACACCACACTAACTGCACGCTGACCACACGCTGACAGCACACTGAGAGCACACTGACTGCACACTGACAGCACACTGACCACACACTGACTGCATACTGACCACACACTGACAGCACACTGATGACTAGTGAGAAAAATTCGTCCGACTCTCGCAAACGAGAATGGGACTGTTTTTTCATAGGTTCTTGTGAGTCCGGCCTAACTTGCGGGGTGCAGCTTTTATCAGTGTTTTTCAGCTCTCCGCGTCACTCTGTCCCCACAAAGCTCAGCTTTCATGTGCTCTGTAGAAGCTGAGAAAAGACAGATCAGAGGTAAAAACCCCCTGCCCTGAGGAGCTCACTGACCGCTCCTCATGGGGGCTGTGGTTTGTCCTGCTGCACCGGTGTGAGATCAGATTACCAAGGAGGATTAACTCTTTCTGTGACAACCTGGCTTTGCCAGGGCATCACAGACGCATGGCACAAAAATGCACCTGAGGCTATGTGCACATGTAGCAGATTTGCTGCTTTTTTCCTGATTTTTTTCTTGCAGATTTTAATCAATACTGCAAGGAAAAATCATCCCAAAGAAGTCTTTGAGAATCGTGACTTGCTGTGCACACGTTGCTTCTTTATTCCTTGCAGATTTTAGTGCTGATAAATGAAGCAGCGTCAATTGTTTCTTCTTTTTTCCTAGAGTTTTCCTTATCTCAATGGATAAAAAAAAAAAAGCATAAACGCGGCAAATAAGGCGATTTTTTTCAGCGTTTTTTTTCCTGCCGAGATGCAGTTTTATGTGCAGAAAAAAAATCTGCAACATATGCACAGAGCCAAAATGTTTTTCGGTGCGTTTTTCTGTCACAAGGTGCAGTTTTTGGAGCAGAAAATTGTATAAGTGTATCAGCTGTAGTCGATGCCCTAAGCAAGAAGTGCAGCACTTACAAGATCTTTTCTATGTAGCTTGTAAGCACTGCTCTGCAGCTTGTTTGATCACCTGCCTTTACTTGCAGCATGGGAGAGCCCACGATTCAGGGTCAGCAGCAAAGGATAGGTGATAACTTGCTGGTCAGTGGGGGGTGGACAACAAGCACTCACCAGACCAGTATAGAAAAGCTGTGGTGGTGACCACAAAAACGCAGCATGTCAATTATTTCTGCGTTTTCCACTGCGTTTTTCACTCATTGAATTCAATGAGATGTTAAAAACGCAATGAAAAACGCATATAGCCGCGTTTCTATGACTAAAAACGCAGCTATAAACGCAAGGGGTGGGCACTACAGTGACGTGTACAGGAAGAGGATTCCTTCTGTTGGTAAACACAGAAGCGTGAATCCTCCCGGTACCGCCACCGCCGCATCCACCTCCCGTCCTGTGCATGTCAGCTCCGTGCGGCGCCATGTCTGGGCGGGAGGTGGAGGCAGCGGCGAAAATCAAAGTGAACAGTAGAAAAAAAAAAAGTCATATATACTCACCTGTCTGCAGGGTCCCGGTGCCATGCCCGCTCCCAGCTCCTGCCGGTACCGCCGCTCTGGCTGTGTGCAGTCTCCCCGGGGCAGGACCTTGCTTGCAGGACCTGGCGGTGGATTGTTAAAAAATATACTCTTAAATATATTTTTCGTCAAATACGTAAAGGCCGCATGAAAGAAAGAACTTCCAAAGATGTAAAAAATAAATGTATTTTATCTATTTAAAAATGGTTGCCAGGGTTCAGTTACAGAAAGGAAAAAAATAATATACTTTGATAGCTTATGTAAAAAAGAGTTCATTTAGTCCATACTGAACAATGGGAAGTCTTTACCCATCTCTCTTTGGCTCCTGAACGGCAATGCAGGGGATGTCTTCTCTTAGCGTGTCTTCATCTTTGCAGCCTCGAGTCTTCTCACAGCAGGCAGTGTGGGGAGCCACCAGTAGCCCCCTCCATCGTGTATTATATACCAGCTGCTCAGCCCATATAGGGTGTTCTAGTGGAACATAGTTGAATATAGTTCCATATTACGTAACCTTCTGGAAGCCTCGGGAAGCTTCTGGAAGGATTTATATATATCCTTCCATGCTCAGCATATATATATTCAATATGGATATTTTAATACTTATTCCTTATAAAAACTTAATTAATAAATTATGCCCTCCAACATAAACAGAACTGTGGACTTGTATGTCTTACTATGAAATATTTGATAACTTGATGTATTAATTTCAATCATTTTACAATTCCCCCTTGAAGTGGGTGGAGCAACCCCGAAAATTAATTAATACATCATTAAAATAACAAATCTTCTTTCCTCATTTGGCAATAACGGATTAATATCAATAATAATGATGAATAATAATTAATTTGCATTATTCATGTTGTAAGTTCAATAATATAATATTGTGGATTCCTGTTATGACAGGCTGTGACCGATCAATCATATAAAAATGTATAAAACTATACTTCGCTAGACCTAAAAAGAAATGCAAAAAACCAAATCCGGTCACCATATGATGTCCTCTGAGCTGATGTCTTCTTATCTCCGATGTAATCCGGCATAAACACAGTCTCTTAGAAATAAATCCTTTGATAAAAATGAATGGTTACCAATTTATACAGTCCCATATTGCGTTTATCATTGTTAGATCAAAGTCCATAAACTTTATTTTTTATTGCAAAGTCCATAGCCAATGTTGATAAACCACAGTTCATGAATGTAGAAGAATAGCCAAAAGTCTTTGATGTCTGTGCAGTGTGATTTACACTAGTCACCTTTCATGCTGCCTGTTGTCAAATAACCCAGGAACAGATGTTAAGACGTTCTTGGTCAGCACGACAGGGGTTAACTTTAACACGTCATTGCTCTTTTTAGTAACTTTAGGGAGGTCTTAATGCTCAGACCATGTGTCATTGTCCATCTTGGAACCATAGGAGCACTATGTTTGAGATGCAAGCACGGTAAGTGTATTTTGCATGTTACACAGTCTTATTTGAGACGTTACCTTTTGGACCTTTTTGCAGAATCCCTTTTAACTTTAGGAAAAATATAAAGTCGTTTTATCTTCTATAATCTTGATTGAAGACTTCATTCCCTACCTAAATACCAAATATGGCAATAACTATCACTAATAAATGTCACAGCGTATCATAACTCTAATACTATAATACCATGTCATTATTATTATCGTAAAAGTATTGATATAATTGATACTCAGAATGATAAAATACTGCATAATGGTATAGACAATAGTATTTTCTTGTAATGACCTTTTTTATCATTGGTGCATTACCCTTCCAAACCCATAGGTGGCAATGTGTTGAATGTGACCAAAATATAATGTAAAATATGAAACAATATAATGTGTACCTATAACATGTATCATATTATAAATATGAAAGGCAACAATGTGGCTTATTAGTTAGATCATTTGTAAATTATAAACCAAAGCAAATAACCTTTTAGAAAAGACTGGATGATACCATCAAAACACAACAATACCCATTATAAATTATTATTGATTAAAAATATAATATATATTATTTGTAAATATAGGAAGGTAAACCTAGATGTACCTCGATCTTCCATCTTTATTACTCTAATTTAATTTATTTGATTTGTCTATTATTTATTAAATAACCTACTATAAGGAAATGTGTAACTATAAGTAATGCTTCATCCTTATTGTGTTAACATACTAATATAAAAATAATGTATTACTAGAAAGTAAACAATTGTATATATGATGAAGGAAGTATCTTTTCTTCCAAAAAAGTGGAACTTTTCCCTTTTAATATGATTCATATTTAATAAAGTAATATTCTTATATTAGATATTACTGAACTAAATATTGAAGTGTTTTCTCAATTGAGATATTTAAAATCTGAAGAAAAAATAAAAATTGTAGAATTTAGATTTTGATTAAAAATGTGAATATTAAATAATAATTAATATAAAAAATAGGAATAAAAAGAAAAATGAAAATCGGAATAAAAATAAAACTTGAAATAAAAATAAGGCCTTCTATGTATATAACACCTATGTCTTTAATAATACATAACCTTAATGTTACCAGATAACCTTAATGTAACCAATAAAAATAATTAAGTCATGTAACCTTGCAAATAATACACTTCTCTTAGTATATAAATGCATTCTGATATACTTTATATAAATGCATTATGATATACTTCAAATATACTTTTTTATTCCCAATTCTTCCTTTGTACTTGAAATATTAATTATTAAAGTATCCTGTAAACACATATATTTATCAAATATAAATGTGTATGATTGAGACCAAACCTCTCCCTTTCAATATCATGAAATATGATATTATAAAAATTAATATGTTTAGATTAAATTAAATTAAAATTTGTGTTGTATATCTTCAATACCATATTATAAATATCACTTCCATATTTGAAAAGAAAAATGATTTTCAATCTATGTACCAATAAAAGAAGTGACTAACACAAAAGATATAAGAAAATCAAAACGTTATAACCTTATTCTAGAATGTAACTCTTCAGAATAAACCCTTAATAAAAAATCCTAATATCTCTATACTAAAGAAATGTCTAAGAATAAGATATATATATATCCGGTATAAATTCCTTCATTTATACTTATGTACTATAACTTTTTATCTAATATTATACATACATATTATAACCTCGAAGTTAAAATAAAAATTCCCCTTTTTTTTTTTTTCTCACTCTGGATCCAAGTACTCTGACTTTAGCATTTGCAGCTGCTCAAACAATCAATCATTCATAGACACATCTATGCACACAAGACTGTAACATATACTTTCACATAAAAACATTGACGGACACAAATCCCTGTATTCCCAATTATTCTATGCACATTTCAAAGATTATGTTACTAATTTGAAGTACTTCTCGAAAAAAACAAATTCCAATGAATTACAGACTGTACATATGACCATGGAACAAACATTTATTTTTAGCTTTAGTACCAAGTCACATGCTTTGGTCACGTGCAAGGAACACCATTCCAAGACAGCAAGCAGTTTTATACCACTCCAAAGCTCAGATTACATTTCTAATAACTCTAAAGAAGATATATATTCATTAAAGAAACATTAAAGTAATAGTTCTCTGGCAATTGGTACCTGAGGAAATAATAATATTAATCGTGCTTTCGCGATTAATCTTACCCAATAAAATATATGTTACCTGATTGAGGACAAGAACATATGTAAAAATAAAAAGTTAATACTTCATCAATCTGCTTTACTGATAAATTCTGAGGGAAATAAAAGAATAAAATTATTATCATATTTATGATAAAAATGAAACACTTAAAATCCGTTACTTTCTCTTATTATTTTATTTTAAATATTATTATTCATATACAGAGATCAAATTATTATTTATAACATTAAACTTTCATTTGACTAAATGAAAATATGACCTTGATTTACTATCACTACTTTTAATATATATATATATATATATATATATATATATATATATATATATATATATATATATATATATGTATTGATTCACTGTATATGAATAAGCACATTTGTCAAACAATAACATTAATTTACCCAGAAATCCACTTTATTTAACTGAAGACCATACCTAATTTTTTCTTCAAAGATTCGATTTATTAGATTCCCTTTGAACTTATAGGAATCCCTGAACTTATGTAATTCAAGGCTTTCTCTTATATGAGAGAGAATGTCCCTCTCTGAAAAACCACCCAGCTGTTGCTGGCTATCAAATCCTATCCCAGGGAGAGGATCTCCACAAGACACCTGTTTCTGGTTTTCAAAGCTTTTACTCATCATTTGTCTGGGATCCTCAATCCAAGTGATCGATCCCGTCACTGGTGACAAGGGTTTTTCCTGTGGAAAAAGACTTTTAGATGACAGAAATTGGGGTGGATTGTATGGTTTGTAACACGTATGCATCTTCCTCCGAATTGCATATACCCTGTCACAAAAATATCTGGATCTGGGAGACACTGTTGGTTTTTCACGGAAACTCTCCCTTTTTCGTATTGGTTTTTCAGAATTAATTAATTTCTGTTTTGATTGACTTTGGCGATTTCTAACAAAATCGATAAATGTCGTACATTTGAATAGGGACTTTTTATTTAATGCCACTGCACAGGCGGCATTGTCAAGGAAATTAAATTTCTTGATGAATAAACGTATCATTCCATCCAATCTGACATTTGGAATAACCGCCCTATACAAACGTTCAAAAACGGACATAAATGAGAACGTACTCTCATTCTGTTCAATTTGTAATTCCTTCAACATCTCATAGTTTGGATCAGATTCATTCCTTGTACAGAATATGAGATTTTTCAGCCTTATGATATCGTTATCATTTGAACAATCAAATGTCTCATTGTCAGAAAACTTTTTCAAAACCAATTGTCTAAAGAAATGCTGAGGTAACCACATACGGAATAACTGATTCGTCTCACTATTGGTTAAGTTTAACTTCTCGATGGAACTTTCAAATATCTCTGAATTTCTGCAAACATGTATTTTAGGATTATATGCGGGAATTAATTTGCATATGTCCAATAAATTTTTTCTAAGTGTAATCCCTAACTTAGCCTGTTCTATTTTTAGAAACTGATCGTCGCCATTTTCTCTCTCCACGTGTCCTTCTCTGACGGCTTTCTGCCTGTGTCCCATTCTGGCTCCTCCCCCTTCTGGCTTCTCTACGTCCTTTCCTGCTTCTTTCTCAGTATCTTGAAAGGCACCTTGATTAGGTAACACGTGTCTGTCGCCATTATCAAAATTCTGATTTACAAAATTACAGTCTAAATCATCTGACTGATCATTTACAACATTACAGTCAGAATTCACAATATCACTGACTGACATTCCAAGTTCTAAGCAGTCTTTGGATTTCTCTGTCACTGACTCTCCTGACAATTCAGGTTGTCTATTTCCACCATTTTTACACTTTTCTACGATTAACCTGTGAAAATCATAGACTAAATGACAGACATTTCTGATTTTCTGTTTCTCTCTATTAAAAGACCTTACACATTCTATACGTGAATTCTCAAGTTCACACTCCCCATAAAAGCGTAACCAAATCTCTTCTACATTAGAAATATCTGGATAAGTGAACTGAAGTTTACTTTGCTTAACATATGAAGAAATAAAATCCATTTTCTTACCTGAAATGATCAGATGATCTGATGGATGATCCTGTAAAACTTGATTCACCTTGCTCAGCACGTCCAATACTTCTTATGGACTGACTTTATCTTTCTTGCTCAAAAATACGTCAAAAGTTAACTTCTGTAACTTTGTAAAGACTTTAAAGTTCATTAAAAAAAACATTCATGCAATCTTGACTTATACGTATTTCCTAGGTTCTGCGTGATTTTTTATAAATTGTCGATTCCTGATCCTTTGCAGGAGATACTGGACTTCGACCCCCCTTATGCAAAGTGAAGGAACAACAAAAACGTAAAAAATTACGAACGGGTGGCTCACCAAATGTTAAAAAATATACTCTTAAATATATTTTTCGTCAAATACGTAAAGCCGCATGAAAGAAAGAACTTCCAAAGATGTAAAAAATAAATGTATTTTATCTATTTAAAAATGGTTGCCAGGGTTCAGTTACAGAAAGGAAAAAAATAATATACTTTGATAGCTTATGTAAAAAAGAGTTCATTTAGTCCATACTGAACAATGGGAAGTCTTTACCCATCTCTCTTTGGCTCCTGAACGGCAATGCAGGGGATGTCTTCTCTTAGCGTGTCTTCATCTTTGCAGCCTCGAGTCTTCTCACAGCAGGCAGTGTGGGGAGCCACCAGTAGCCCCCTCCATCGTGTATTATATACCAGCTGCTCAGCCCATATAGGGTGTTCTAGTGGAACATAGTTGAATATAGTTCCATATTACGTAACCTTCTGGAAGCCTCGGGAAGCTTCTGGAAGGATTTATATATATCCTTCCATGCTCAGCATATATATATTCAATATGGATATTTTAATACTTATTCCTTATAAAAACTTAATTAATAAATTATGCCCTCCAACATAAACAGAACTGTGGACTTGTATGTCTTACTATGAAATATTTGATAACTTGATGTATTAATTTCAATCATTTTACATGGATCACCTGATGCAGTCACCTGACGCATCAGCTGATCGCGGTCTCGCCGGCTTTTTCGCGCCCGGCCGGCTATCAGCTGATCCTGCCATCAGGGCACTTCATCAGCTGATTACCGGCAGCTCCGGCAGCGATCGTATAGGATCAGACTCCTGTCCAATCGATCGCTGCAGGAGCTGCCGGTAATCAGCACAGCACATAAGTGAGTATTATTTTTTTTTTTTTTTCTACTGATGCATCAGCTGATTGTATAACCGGCTTTTATACAATCAGCTGATGTGTGATGTGATTCACATCCTTGAACCTGACATCATCTGATCGCTTTGCCTTCCAGCAAACCGATCAGATGATATTGGATCCGGATTGGACGGCGCGGGACCCTGACCCAGGATTACTGCGGAGGGGGGTTTATTTCAATAAAGATGGAGTCACTAATTGTGTTGTGTTTTATTTCTAATAAAAATATTTTTCTGTGTGTTGTGGTTTTTTTTTATCATTACTAGAAATTCATGGTGGCCATGTCTAATATTGGCGTGACACCATGAATTTCGGGCTTAGGGCTAGCTGATAATATACAGCTAGCCCTAACTCCATTATTACCTAGCTAGCCACCCGGCATCAGGGCAGCTAGAAGAGTTGGATACAGCGCCAGAAGATGGCGCTTCTATGAAAGCGCCATTTTCTGGGGTGGCTGCGGACTGCAATTCGCAGTGGGGGTGCCCAGAAAGCATGGGCACCCTGCACTGTGGATTCCAATCCCCAGCTGCCTAGTTGTACCCGGCTGGACTCAAAAATTAGGCGAAGCCCACGTCATTTTTTTTTTAAATTATTTCATGAAATAATTAAAAAAAAGGGCTTCTCTATATTTTTGGTTCCCAGCCGGGTACAAATAGGCAGCTGGGGGTTGGGGGCAGCCCGTACCTGCCTGCTGTACCCGGCTAGCATACAAAAATATGGCGAAGCCCACGTCATTTTTTTTTTCTTTTTGGGCAAAAAACTGCATACAGTCCTGGATGGAGGATGCTGAGACTTGTAGTTCTGCAGCTGCTGTCTGCTCTCCTGCATACACTAGTGAATGGAGGATGCTGAGACTTGTAGTTCTGCAGCTGCTGTCTGCTCTCCTGCATACACTAGTGAATGGAGGATGCTGAGACTTGTAGTTCTGCAGCTGCTGTCTGCTCTCCTGCATACACTAGTGAATGGAGGATGCTGGGCCTTGTAGTTCTGCAGCTGCTGTCTGCTCTCCTGCATACACCAGTGAATGGAGGATGCTGAGACTTGTAGTTCTGCAGCTGCTGTCTGCTCTCCTGCATACACCAGTGAATGGAGGATGCTGAGACTTGTAGTTCTGCAGCTGCTGTCTGCTCTCCTGCATACACTAGTGAATGGAGGATGCTGAGACTTGTAGTTCTGCAGCTGCTGTCTGCTCTCCTGCATACACTAGTGAATGGAGGATGCTGAGACTTGTAGTTCTGCAGCTGCTGTCTGCTCTCCTGCATACACTAGTGAATGGAGGATGCTGAGACTTGTAGTTCTGCAGCTGCTGTCTGCTCTCCTGCATACACTAGTGAATGGAGGATGCTGAGACTTGTAGTTCTGCAGCTGCTGTCTGCTCTCCTGCATACACTAGTGAATGGAGGATGCTGAGACTTGTAGTTCTGCAGCTGCTGTCTGCTCTCCTGCATACACTAGTGAATGGAGGATGCTGAGACTTGTAGTTCTGCAGCTGCTGTCTGCTCTCCTGCATATGTGAAGCCCCACAGGTGTTGTGTCGGTGCATTACCTTCAGGGACTCCACGTAGCTGGATCTCCGTCACTGGTAGGAAATCTTCTGTTTGATCGTGACGCCACTCTCAGTATTGCGGCCAGTAGGGACCGCCACTGCAGGTTGAGGGTCGCCTGGGGCTGATGGTATGTGCAGTTAGTTGGAATAGCCTCCTGAGAGTGAGGCAAGCCCCAGGGCCCGATGTAGGTGCGTAGTACCACAAGTCGCAGAATGACTCACACAGGCAGAACTGTCTTTCAAGGGCTTTACTCACATTTGATGGCAGGGTGAGTAGCCCGGGCGTAGCTGAGATGAACCAGGTGGGAACCAGGTATCCTTCAGGCTGACTTTATGAGGGTGACTACCAACTCGCCTTCCTTAGCCCTTGGTGGTTTGGGGTGACCCCGACTTTGAGTCCCTATGGGGGTCACCCAGGGAAGATGCTGCAGCCTCTCTCCCCTTCGTTTGCCGTGTGCTTGTCGCCTGGGCCAGATCACTCCAGCTTCTTGCCTCCTGTGAGCTATGGGCCCTAACTGTGGCTACGTGGCTGCGGCTTTTGTGGTGTTGTGGCGTGGGCTTGGAGAGCCCCACACCGGCAGGTTTAGCAAAAGAAAGCTGGATCTATCTCCGCTTCGGGATCTGCCGCCCGTTTGGGCCTGGTACTCTCTAGCAGTCTCCTTACTTCCCACTCCGTTGCTCTCTCTCTAGCTGAAGATGGATTTCGGGTAGCACTCCTAGTTGACCGTTCTTCCCCGTCGGTAGCCACTGCGCGGGCGCTGTTAGACAGCAACAGCCCCACAGGTCTGCTCCTCACTGAGCCCTATGGAGTTCTGCTCTAACTGACTCACTGCCCCTCCTCTCCTGTTCTTGCCTACGCCACCTAGCAACCAGACTCTCTTACCACACCCCTTGAGAGGAGATGGAGGCTTTTGGCCCCCTCCACTATTCCAGTGAAGGTCAAGGCTTTTCCCCCTCCTGGGATCCCCAGGGGTCCTCTCATGGGTACATGTGTGAGACCTGATCACTATGCGCCTGTGTACCACACCCCGGTCAGCCTTCTGGATTACCTGTATTGTACTGTCCCCAGCATGGGTGCAGTACTCAGTGGTGCCTGACCAGGTCAGGGGCGCCACATTCCCCCTTAGTTATCACCAGCACGTCCTCGGGCTGCAAGACAACATTTTAAAATGCATAAAACATTAAAACATGTAAAACATTTTTAAAAGCACCAGGTACCATACATCACCACCCTCCACCCACAAGTCCGTTAACCCACCCAAAACCCTTTCACGTTGGCCGCGGCTTCAGCCACTTCTGGCAGGATGTAGAGGCGGCTTTCATGGGCTGGTGGTTTCAGGGTATACCTGGCCTGGTGGATCCGCGCCTTCAGCCTCTTCTGGCAGGATGCAGAGGCGGCCTCCACAGTTGTTGCTGACCAGGTACCCTCTTTGTGGTGGAGAGCCAGGCCCCATAAACAGGCATGCTCTCTGGTCGCAGGCGAGCCAAGGCCCTATATACGGACGGGCTCCTCCTGGTTGCAGACGAGCCAAGCCCCTAAACAGGCTGACTCTGGTGGTGGTGGTGCCCTCTGGTGTAACTATTTACACTGCGAGAGTTTGTGGCTATAGCCAGTTCATAGCCTTAAGGTTTATGGTTTTTCTCACAATAGTTTTTGTGGGCACATTACTTGAACTTGAGAACGTTGCAAAACAAACTTTTTCAAAACTTTAACTGGTAACTTCTTTCTTTACTTTACTCCTCCATTTCACCAGGGCTTGGGCCTGTAGGGCTGCGGCACCTGTTGCTTTCTTGGCCTCTTTCTTCATCTGTTGTTGTCTCATCTGCAGGTTCCTTGTCTCTGCTTTCTCTATCTTCATCTGTTTCCTTTCCTGTATCTGTTTCTCTTTCCTGTAGCATGGGGTGGCTGTAAGGTTTGCTGGTACATAGTGCTACGTCAAGCGCGTACAGTCCTCTTTCGCCTTGATGCATGGTAAACTGTACTGAATCCCCCATCTTTAGGTTTCTGCCAGGGTGTCCTCTAGGCAGATGAGCGCTCACATCTCTTCGGTTGACAAATATCCCTTCCTTCACACCAGGTGCTACAATGAATCCATATCCACTTTTCAAATTGAAATCCTCCACTACTCCTCTGCAAAGGGGTCCTCTGACCTGGGCTTTGGCTCTTCTCAGGAACCTTTTTTCTTGTAGGTCTCTGGCTGTGACTTCTCTCTGCTCTGGAGACTGTGGTGCAGGGGACAGCGTTGTTCTGTTGCGACGCCTGGTCTTGCGGGCTGGGTTCTGCTGGGCTGTTACCTCAATGCCTGCAGGGCCCCAGGTGAGGTTTCTGGGCTGGTCTTCGTCAGCAGACGGTGTCAAGTCCTCCTCATCCCAACGGGAATAGGGTAACATCTCCGGCTCTGAGTATTGCTCCACTGCCGGTGGCTCCGGAGTCAGCTCCTCAGCTTCCTGGCCTCCTCTCCCCCTTAGTTCTTCTTGGCACTCCTTTGGTGGCAGTGCTGGGGATGGGCTTTCTTCAGCAGGCCCAGGCGGGGGACTCTTTGGCGTGGTTGCTGCAGGGGTTGCTGGAATCCTCTTGGGGGTATGCGGAGGGAGCATGTACCGGTCCACCAACCATTGTGGAAACTTGGCCTCCATGTCAGCCTTCAGCCGCCAGTATTCGGGGTCCTCCCCCAGCGTGGGCTTTCCAGCAGGGACCTCTTTGGACTGGGGAGCGGTGTCTGCTCTGGCCTTGCAGGCCGGGGTAAATGGTGATGCAATCTCTTGGCGGGCCGCGCCCTGTATGGCGGCGACCTGGTCTTGGCGGGCCGCGCCCGGCATGGCGGCGGCCTGGTCTTGGCGGGCCGCGCCCGGCATGGCGGCGGCCTGGTCTTGGCGGGCCGCGCCCTGTTTGGCAGCGGCCTGGTCTTGGCGGGCCGCGCCCGGCATGGCGGCGGCCTGGTCTTGGCGGGCCGCGCCCTGTTTGGCGGCGGCCTGGATCGGCGTCGTTGTCGCGATGGAATCGGTGCAGGCTGGGCTGGGCGTCGCTGCAGGGACCGGGTCTTGGTGGGCCGAGCAGGGCATCGCTGCGGCGGCCGGGGCTTGGCGGGCCGAGCAGGGCATCGCTGCGGCGGCCGGGGCTTGGCGGGCCGAGCAGGGCATCACTGCGGCGGCCGGGGCTTGGCGGGCCGAGCAGGGCATCGCTGCGGCGGCCGGGGCTTGGCGGGCCGAGCAGGGCATCGCTGCGGCGGCCTGGGCTTGGCGGGCCGCACCTGGCGTGGCTGCGGCCTGGCTCAGCGTCGCCGCACCGGGAGCCTCTTCAGGGACCGCGGGCGTGGCAGCAGGGGTCGGGGCATCCGGGCCGGCAGGGGTAATACTGGACTCACCCATCGGTGGCAGCATCGGGGTCTGAGTCGTCGCCGTCCGGTCTGGCACTCGTCGTGCGGTTCCCCTCTCATAGGCCTGAACCGCGGCAGCCATCTCCAGAAGTTCCATGCGTTCTTCTCGGATCTGCTCCACGACCCGGGTCTCCAGTCGGTCGCAGAACTGGGCCAGCTCCCGATACCACCAGGCAGCGGAGCCCGGTTCTGGGTTTCTGCGGTCAGACGCCATTTCTTCTGCGCCGTCTTCTGCACGATCTCCCAGCAGTGGACTCGCCGTTGCCTCTAGTAGCAAGCTGTTCAGTTTCCGCTCTGCCTCTTTCAGCAGCTCCTCTCCCAGCAGCAGGCTTCTGGCTCCCTTTCTGTCCCGACGTCTCTGGACGCTTCCGCTTTCTTCATCAGCGAGGTCAGAACTCTGCAGGGGATCTCTGGGTAGCCACACCTCTTCGTGGGCGGTAACTTCTTCCAGCGCGGGCTGCTGTTGTTTTTCAGCGCGCTTCTCATGGTGGCAATATGGCGGCGCTTCCAATTTTTCAAGCGGACCGCCCAGGCACATGGTCACCTGTCTGAACAGGTCTAGTCCTTATCCTGTTCGTGACGCCAGATGTTGTGAAGCCCCGCTAGTATGTGTCGGTGCATTACCTTCAGGGACTCCACGTAGCTGGATCTCCGTCACTGGTAGGAAATCTTCTGTTTGATCGTGACGCCACTCTCAGTATTGCGGCCAGTAGGGACCGCCACTGCAGGTTGAGGGTCGCCTGGGGCTGATGGTATGTGCAGTTAGTTGGAATAGCCTCCTGAGAGTGAGGCAAGCCCCAGGGCCCGATGTAGGTGCGTAGTACCACAAGTCGCAGAATGACTCACACAGGCAGAACTGTCTTTCAAGGGCTTTACTCACATTTGATGGCAGGGTGAGTAGCCCGGGCGTAGCTGAGATGAACCAGGTGGGAACCAGGTATCCTTCAGGCTGACTTTATG
Organism: Anomaloglossus baeobatrachus; assembly: GCF_048569485.1. Classification (NCBI taxonomy): domain Eukaryota; kingdom Metazoa; phylum Chordata; class Amphibia; order Anura; family Aromobatidae; genus Anomaloglossus; species Anomaloglossus baeobatrachus. Next base: position 569,293,055 of record NC_134358.1, on the reverse strand, counting down.
AGGGTGACTACCAACTCGCCTTCCTTAGCCCTTGGTGGTTTGGGGTGACCCCGACTTTGAGTCCCTATGGGGGTCACCCAGGGAAGATGCTGCAGCCTCTCTCCCCTTCGTTTGCCGTGTGCTTGTCGCCTGGGCCAGATCACTCCAGCTTCTTGCCTCCTGTGAGCTATGGGCCCTAACTGTGGCTACGTGGCTGCGGCTTTTGTGGTGTTGTGGCGTGGGCTTGGAGAGCCCCACACCGGCAGGTTTAGCAAAAGAAAGCTGGATCTATCTTCGCTTCGGGATCTGCCGCCCGGTTGGGCCTGGTACTCTCTAGCAGTCTCCTTACTTCCCACTCCGTTGCTCTCTCTCTAGCTGAAGATGGATTTCGGGTAGCACTCCTAGTTGACCGTTCTTCCCCGTCGGTAGCCACTGCGCGGGCGCTGTTAGACAGCAACAGCCCCACAGGTCTGCTCCTCACTGAGCCCTATGGAGTTCTGCTCTAACTGACTCACTGCCCCTCCTCTCCTGTTCTTGCCTACGCCACCTAGCAACCAGACTCTCTTACCACACCCCTTGAGAGGAGATGGAGGCTTTTGGCCCCCTCCACTATTCCAGTGAAGGTCAAGGCTTTTCCCCCTCCTGGGATCCCCAGGGGTCCTCTCATGGGTACATGTGTGAGAGCTGATCACTATGCGCCTGTGTACCACACCCCGGTCAGCCTTCTGGATTACCTGTATTGTACTGTCCCCAGCATGGGTGCAGTACTCAGTGGTGCCTGACCAGGTCAGGGGCGCCACACATACACTAGTGAATGGAGGATGCTGAGACTTGTAGTTCTGCAGCTGCTGTCTGCTCTCCTGCATACACTAGTGAATGGAGGATGCTGAGACTTGTAGTTCTGCAGCTGCTGTCTGCTCTCCTCCATACACTAGTGAATGGAGGATGCTGAGACTTGTAGTTCTGCAGCTGCTGTCTGCTCTCCTGCATACACTAGTGAATGGAGGATGCTGAGACTTGTAGTTCTGCAGCTGCTGTCTGCTCTCCTGCATACACTAGTTCTGCAGCTGTCTGCTCTCCTGCATACAATGAACATTTTGAAGAAGGAAATGACATCAGACCTTTTTTTTTTTTTTTTTCATCAACAATCTTTAATGGCATTGTGCACTGATTAAAAACGCAGTGAGCAAAAAAGCAGCAAAAAACGCACCAAATCGCGGCAAAAACGCATGCGTTTCTGCCGCGTTTTTTAGCCGCGGGTGCGTTTTTTAGACAAAAACGCACATAAAAACGCAGCGTGAAAAAAACGCCTAGTGCGCACATACCCTAACTCTGCAGCCAGCAATAGACGCTGCAGCTCAGAAGAGGCGCAAAACATTTAATGAGACCCAATTGAAAAATGATTCTTTTATTGAATAAATGCCGCCTGTAGCCGGGTCGTGTGAACGTCACAAATTAGATACATTGCAAACTGCTGGTAAAAAAGCAACTCTGCAAATTCCCTCTGAGATTAAGGCTAAGACCCCACTTTGCGTTTTCCTACTTGCATTTCTAAACGCACGTTTTGGGCTTAATTCATTTGACCAAAGTTGCCTTTTTCAGAAATTTAGCGCAGAGAACGCATGCGGATTTACCGCGTATTTGATGCGTTTCCAGCGCTTTTTACATGCTTTTTCACCTGCGTTTTGACAGATGCGTTTTGAACATCAGGACACTGCTAAATAAAGTTTAAACAGTCAAACGGAAAGAAAAAAGTGAAAAAAGAGGAACACATTTTTTAAATTAATAAAGAAAATAGATATATTTCATAAAATTATAGCGGTAATATAATATTTATTGCAAAAACAGCTATAAAATTATTATTTTTCTTAAAAGTAATTGTCGGACTGTGTGTGTGTAAAGGGACATATGAATCCATTATTTTAATGTCCAAAACGCATGTTTTCTGCACATAAAAAGCAGATAAAACGCAGGAATTTGCAGGAATCTTGGTTTTTGCCATTTCTCATTGACTTCAATGTTAGCAAAACGCACCCAAAATGGCAAAAACAACTGACATGCTCCTTCTTTGAACGCATGTTTTTTGCCACAAAATATGCAAATTAAACCCAGCGTTTAGAAACACAAAGTGCCGTCAGAAATCCTCATTTTCCATAGACTTTGCTGTGAAATCAAAACGCATGCATTTTGGCATGAAAAAGGTGCTTCTCAAAAGCACCTAAAACGCAGGTAAAAACGCAAAGTGCGGTCTTAGCCTTACCTGGCCTCACACATGGGGGGCAGAATGTATAGCGGGGTCAGTGATAGACCAGATCCCCCTCACCTTAAAGAGGCTGTCTAAAATTATAATCACCCCCCCCCCCGCCCAGGGGTCGTGCTCGGAATTACAGCGATAGCCACTGAAATGAATGCAGCCAAGGTGCAATACCACCATCATCCTGTGAGCAGGTGTGGCGCTGTCCCTACCTCTACTATTAGATCTGGACGGACACTGCTGCTTTTAGTTTGGAGACTTTAATCCTTGCTGTAATATCTCGTGTCCATTATCCGATCTGCTGCTGCTGAGCTTACGAGCAGAGCTGCAGTGCACAGCATGGAGGACGCCAGAGAGGATAACAGATTACCTCCAATTCTACACCGCTGTGTCCCGATGGAGTGAAGATGCAGTGTAAAGCATCAGCGAAGCACAGAGTAAAAAATTGAAGACTGACCCATCAGAGCCATGGGTCCCCAATTCCAGTCCTCGAGGGCCGCCAACAGTGCATGTTTTCAGGATTTCCTTAGTATTGCACATGTGATAATTTAATCACCTGCACAGTTGATGATTCCAACACCCATGCAATGCTAAGGAAATCCTGAAAACATGCCCTGTTGGCGGCCCTCGAGGACTGGAGTTGGGGAACCCTGCATCAGACAATGCCGCTGAGCTGGAGTCACCATAATAACTAATCAACTGGAGCGAAACTGCAGGGTAAAGCAGGGGGGAGAGTTAATGCAGCATCTGTATGGCGTCTTATATGCACATGTGAAATGACCCAGGAAATGACATCAGGCAGCACAGGAAGTTTTCCTGCAGGGGGAGGGGAACCTAGAGAAGACACTCACGCCTCTGCGGAATCCAGCAAGATGGCGCGCAGCATCAATGTGGAGCTGCTGATCCTCCTGGTCCACGACCGGCCTCACCTGTGGGACCCCCGAGACCCCAGATACCTGGACAGCAGATGGAGTGGGGCATCATGGATGCACATCTGCCGGCAGCTGTGTCCCCAGTATGACGCCCGCCCGCCGGAGGAGCAGCAGGCAATAAGTACGGGGCTCTGGCCTCTGTTCACATGCTGCTTTCTTGCTGCGTGCAGAACCTGATCTCCTGGCCGCACAATAAGAGCTGGGTTTGCTTTGTTTTTGGTGCAGATTGTGCAGCAATTGTTTACTTCTTGTGTAATAAACTCAGTGTCGTTCAGCAGAAACGTGCGGTTCTGGTTTTGCAGCATTTTTTCCCTTTTTCATGGCTTTCTATGGTTAAAAAATGAAGTTGTTGGGTTTTTGGGTTTTTTTTTTTTTAAAGTTCCAATTCCGTCAAGAAAAAAAGCAGCTGTGTGCAGAGACTCCTGAGATCTCAAGGCTTTGCTGATGCTGCAAAAAATGCATAAATCCTGTGCTTTAGTTTCCTGCACCAAACTACATAATTAGGCTCTGTTCACACGCTGCATCTTTTACTGCATTTTTTGGTGCATTTTTGAGGTCATAAAGATGCCTGCGTTTCCTTCCTCCAGCAAAGTCTGAGATTTCTGTTTTGCTGTCCGCACCGGGCACCTCTTTTTGGCTGCGTGTTTGGAGATGCAGCATGTGCGTTCTTTCTGCGTTTTTCCAGCGTTTTTGAGCCTTCCAGTCAATAGATTTGACTTTAAAGGAAAGAAAAAAAAATGCATTGGGCAAAATGCAATAAAAACTTTTCAAAAATCCATGCGTTTTTTAATGTGTTTTTCGGGGCCAAAAATGCTGCATCTTTGTGGGTAAGAAGAGATGTAGTGTGTGAACATAGCCTTACAATCTCCTCTGATTATTGCATTTTTTTTTTTATTTTTTTTTTCATGTGTTTTTGGTGCAGATGTGAAGCCGCGTTTCCCATCATACTGAAAACCTTGTGATTCTGCCTTTTAAAGTTTCTTTGTTTTCTGTGTTTTTGGGTTTTGTTTTTTTTTTGGCTCCATATAGAAACCGTTAGAGGAAAATAATAAAAAATATAGCCCCAGCTCCGCAGAGTCCAGCGTCGTATTTAAACGCTCAGTGGGCGCTGTTTTTATGGAATCCCAGCTGGCATCGCGCCCGGGGGTTAGTAATGGAGAGGCGCCTATCAGACCCCCCCCCCATTACTACCCCAGGAAGCAGAAATAAACTCACAAAAAAAAAAAAAATTATTTGAAAAAAGTCATAAACTGACACATAATTGTGGGAGCGTGACTGTGAGGGAACATATGCAGGAGTCACGGTGGCGCAGGAGTAGCGGTGGCGCAGAAGTAGCGGTGGCGCAGGACACTCCGGTGACGTCCGCCTGTACCATATTGTGTAGCCGCCATACTCTACCTTGCCTTAAAACAGACAATACATAGCATCAATATATCAGTCTTATACTCTCCTTGTATTTCCAGTGAGCGGTGCAATCAGACGCTGGCAGAGCTGCAGCAATCAGTATGTCCGCAAGCTCCGGCAGCGCAGCAGAAGTGTGCACGCAGTGCCAAGAAAGAGTCCGTATCTGTGTGGAGGAGGGCTGCACTTTCTAGACCCCGTTATGGACCTGTGAGTGCCGTCGCCCTGTTTCCATTGTTTAATGTGTTCCCTTTTTTGTAACGATTCTCCCGTTTTGATATTGCAGGCTGGAATCCAACACAGGAGAGACGGACAACAGCTCCGAGTCAGAGGTGATGGGTCCAGTTGGGTCGGAATTTGAGTCAGGCCCTGCCGAAGACCCCTATGAGGAGGAGCACGGCCGTAGCAGCAGCCCCACACTGCCCCTGAACACGTCCCCGCAAGCTTTCCCCGCCCCCCGGAGATCCCGGCGTTTGAGAGACCGCTCCATCACCACGATCAGGCGCGAGGTAGACAGACGATTCATGGACTACCTATCTCGCACTGTTGATGATGACGGGGAGGAGGCGTTTTGCCATAGCCTGGCCCGGTACATGCGGGATATACCCCGGCCGGTAAGGCTGCGGGCCAGGTCAGCCATCCAGATCATCATAGATTCGGCCACACCACCCAATGACCCCCAGATGGTATTTGAGTTTTTAGAAAGGTGGCAACTGTCATCTGAAAACCAACTCCGGCCAGAAGAACTTCTGCCACCGGCAACTCAACCGCCACCAACCTCCCAATCTGACCACAACACTATCACCACACACGGGGAGGGGACTCTACCAGGTGCAACAAGCAATGGCTAAGGTTTGGGGCAGGAAGCCTCCCTTACCATGTGCCTCCTTAGGTGCAGGCCTACAACCCTCGGCCAGCTCCCCAACCTCCACGGCTCCCCCCTTAGTCCAGATCCCCCTCCACATACTATAATTTGTAATTGTTTATGTTCGTAGGCAGAGCGCCCGATGTTTCTTTGTTAGGACGTTACCATGTGCCGGTATTATGGAGCAGTTGGTGGTGTAGGCAGTTTAGTTATAGCAATAAATTGGCTTTAGTGTCATCCGTGTCTTTGCTTGTGTTTTCTCTGTCCCAATCTAAGACAGAACACATTTTTGGTAGAAAGACGTTAGTAAGGGAACATAAGGCAAATCCACAGAAGAGTGTGGTCAGGGAGATCATCCCTCTGGTGTAACAACAACTCGCAAACCTTCCATGTACTCTAATGGGTGAAGGCTCATGGCGTCCAGGGACAGCGTGTGAGACCGGACCTGGATTGGGGCCGTGCCCTCCATCACCCACATAGATGCGGTGACCATGCATCCTCGGGAACTTATGTAGTATCTCAATGAAGGCATGGACACATATAGGGCGCCCATCAGTATCGTCCATTTTCCGCACAAAATGTTGAACGCACACGCCACCAATGACCGTGCCTGTGCCAGCCGGTAGATGAAGATGCGCCATCGCTGGCCCAGACCACCGGGGAAGGAGAGTTAGAAAGCGCTATCTCCAAACACAACAAAAGGAGCTGGATCACCACTGGAAGCCGGTACCGTGGTGGTGGGACCGGGTCATTATCCCGAAGCTGACAACCCATTATGGAAGAATTCTAGAATCCTCAATTCTTGTCCCTAGTCCCAACATCTACAATTACAAGCTTGTAGGTGTTGTCAGCCAAGATCGACAGCTCTACCGAAAAGTGATGTTTTTCACAGATTCTCAACTCGGATGCGTTTCCCATTCAGGGCACCAAAACAGTCTGGGAATTGGCGTCTTTGGTAAAATCCCCGGGCGATACGTTCCCGGTCTTGTTTGCATGGCACCGGCATAACATAGTCTTCCAGACCTGCTGCCGGTGTCATACCTGTTGGTGCAGCGTTAGGCCATCAGACATGCCCGAATGTCAGCAGCTTAGGATAATATCGTAGGGGATATCCCAACAATATGGACATGGGGCTTTGTGCAGTGGGTTTTTATAGGGTTAACTATAACAGACCCTTATGTTAATGGTGTATTTCAGGGCTGGGCAAAGTGTGGCTGGCGGGCCACATCCAGCTCTTTGGCTGTTCCAGTATGGCCCATAGACCGACACAGCCAAAGGGCTGAAAACAGTGGCCCACGTGCCGTACCATGGCCTCCGCAGCCACCCGTCTGCTGCCGCCCCACATCCTCAGGATACAGACAGCGGTGCACACACTGGTGGAGGACGATACCGCTGGCTCCGACTTCCACCAATCAGCCGGAGGCACAGCAGATGTGATGACGTCACATTATCACGAGTGCTGTGCGGAGCGTCAGTGCACGCCGGAGAAGAAGAAGAGCGCCGGGGGAACGGGAGCGAGGGGGGATGGGGTGTATTTTTTTTGTTTTTTTTCTCATGTATATAGGAGGCTACGGGGGGCTCACACTGTATATAGGAGGGATCATACTGTATGTAGGAGGCTACGGGGGGGTTCATACTGTATATAGGGCACTATGTTGGTGCTCATACTGTATATAGATGGACTATGTGGGGGCTCATAATGTATATAGAAGGCTGTATATACTGTAGAAAGAGTGATATGTGGGGTTCATCCTATATATAGGGGCTATGTGGAGGCTAATACTCTATATAGGGGCTGTATGGAGGCTCATACTGTATATAGGAGGCTGTGTGGAGGCTGATGTGTATATATGTGGTTATGTGGGGTCTCATATTGTATATAGAAGGCTATGTGAGAGCTCATACTGTATATAGGGGCTATGTGTGGGGGTCTCATGCTGTATATAGGAGGCTATGCAGGGGCTCATACTATATCTAGGAGGCTATGAGTTATAATGTATATAGTGGCTATGTGGGGGCTTATACTGTATATAGGGGGCTATATGGGGGCTCATACTGTATTTAGGGGGCTGTCAGGGATCATGCTGTATATAGGAGGCTATGTGGAGTCTTATTCTGTATATAGGGGGCTGTGGGGGCTCATACTGTATATAGGAGGCTATGTGGGGGACCATACTTTATATAGGAGGCTATATGGGAGCTCATACTGTATATAGGGTGCTATGTGAGAGCTCATACTGTATATAGGGGGCTGTGGGGGCTCATACTGTATATAGGGTGCTATGTGAGAGCTCATATTGTATATAGAAGGCTGTGTGAGGGCTTATACTTTATATAGGAGGCTATACTGTATATAGGGTGCTATGTGAGAGCTCATATTGTATATAGAAGGCTATACTGTATATAGGAAGCTATGTGAGGGCTTATACTGTATATAAAAGGCTATATGGCAGCTCATATACGTTGCATGTGGATAGCCTGTGAGAGAATATTCAGTCTCGCATAGCATGCGCTTTACACACTGAATACCATGCGGATTTCACTTGTTCCCCCTTTCTGGATGATAATTGCGCTGATTTTTATACGCTCGTGTGACCCCGACCTTCATTACCGTCTACCTCTGACTCCAATATACAATGCAGCTGATCTGGAGTCACTGATCTGACCAATCATAGCTGTTATTGGAGCAGTGCTGCAGTGTAAAGCAGGTGGTACAGATGTGTGTGTGGTACAGATGTGTGTGGTACAGATGTGTGTGTGGTACAGATGTGTGTGTGTGGTACAGATGTGTGTGTGTGTGGTACAGATGTGTGTGTGTGTGGTACAGATGTGTGTGTGTGTGGTACAGATGTGTGTGTGTGGTACAGATGTGTGTGTGTGTGGTACAGATGTGTGTGTGTGGTACAGATGTGTGTGTGTGGTACAGATGTGTGTGTGTGGTACAGATGTGTGTGTGTGTGTGGTACAGATGTGTGTGTGTGTGGTACAGATGTGTGTGTGTGTGTGTGGTACAGATGTGTGTGTGGTACAGATGTGTGTGTGTGTGGTACAGATGTGTGTGTGTGTGTGTGTGTGTGTGTGTGGTACAGATGTGTGTGTGTGTGTGGTATAGATGTGTGTGTGGTACAGATGTGTGTGTGTGTGTGTGGTATAGATGTGTGTGTGGTACAGATGTGTGTGTGTGTGTGGTACAGATGTGTGTGGTACAGATGTGTGTGTGTGTGTGTGTGGTACAGATGTGTGTGTGTGTGGTACAGATGTGTGTGTGTGTGGTACAGATGTGTGTGTACAGGTGTGTGTGTGTACAGGTGTGTGTGGTACAGGTGTGTGTGTGTGTGGTACAGGTGTGTGTGTGTGTGTTTGGTACAGGTGTGTGTGTGGTACAGGTGTGTGTGTGTGGTACAGATGTGTGTGTGTGTGTGGTACAGATGTGTGTGTGTGGTACAGGTGTGTGTGTGTGGTACAGATGTGTGTGTGGTACAGATGTGTGTGTGTGTGGTACAGATGTGTGTGTGTGTGTGGTACAGGTGTGTGTGTGTGGTACAGGTGTGTGTGTGTGGTACAGATGTGTGTGTGGTACAGATGTGTGTGTGTGGTACAGATGTGTGTGTGTGTGTGTGTGGTACAGATGTGTGTGTGTGTGTGTGGTACAGATGTGTGTGTGTGTGTGTGTGGTACAGATGTGTGTGTGTGGTACAGATGTGTGTGTGTGTGTGTGTGGTACAGATGTGTGTGTGTGTGTGTGTGGTACAGATGTGTGTGTGTGTGTGTGGTACAGATGTGTGTGTGTGGTACAGATGTGTGTGTGTGGTACAGATGTGTGTGTGTGTGGTACAGATGTGTGTGTGTGGTACAGATGTGTGTGTGTGTGGTACAGATGTGTGTGTGTGTGGTACAGATGTGTGTGGTACAGATGTGTGTGTGTGTGTGGTACATATGTGTGTGTGTGGTACAGATGTGTGTGGTACAGATGTGTGTGGTACAGATGTGTGTGTGTGTGGTACAGATGTGTGTGGTACAGATGTGTGTGTGTGTGTGGTACATATGTGTGTGTGTGGTACAGATGTGTGTGGTACAGATGTGTGTGGTACAGATGTGTGTTACACAGCGGTGGTGACTTGATGGCACCTTCCCTCCTCCTCAGGTGTCTCATCCTCGGTGTATTATAAGCGGAGGATGAAGACAAGGAAACGTCTCCTCACCTCCAGCATATTAATATTAATGGTGCACGTGGCCCGGAGGAAGCTCCTATGTGCTGGGCATCTGCAGAGCTCACTCCTGGCACACAGAGCTCTGCCACACGTGCGACAGCCGGTGTCTCTGCTGGGAACATGGCCGCCTGGCTCCTCTCCGCTGTGCTATTAGTGGCAGCCACATCACAAACCGCAGGACGCGCGATGCCACCGGGCGACTCTCAGCGAGCGGCGTACATCGCACAGGCCAGTGCCCTCTACAACGCTGAGTCCAGGGAAGATGTGGCCTATAAACTCCTGAGAGCCCCCCCTGAGGTGAGTGCCACCATTGAGGTCAGTACCCCTTAATGTGAGTACGTCTTAAGAGGTGAGTGCACTCACTGAGGTGAATGACCTTTTTAGGTGAGTACTCCCAAGGTCAGTGCCCTCTGAGGTGAGTGCTCTCACTGAGGTGAGTGCCCCTTTTGGGTGATTGCTCCTGAGGTCAGTGCCCCTGAAGTACTGAAGTGATTGCCCCCAGAGGTGAGTGACCTCCTGAAGTGAATGCCCCCCAGAGGTGAGTGCCCTCCTGAGGTGAGTGCCCCCTAAGGTGAATTTCTCCTCTGAGGTGAGTGCAACCCTAAGGTGAGTGCACCTCAGATGGGAGTGCTCCCCAGAGGCGAGTAACCTTCAGAGGTGAGTGCTTCCACTGAAGTGAGTGCCCCCTTAGGTCGGTGCCTCCGTGGAGCTTAGTTCCCCTAGAAGTGATTTCCCCCCACTGGGGCGAGTGGGATCTTGAGGTGAGTGCTTTCCCCTTAGAGGTGAGTGACCTCTGAAGTGAATACTCCCACTAACATGAGTGCCCCCTTGAGTTGTGTTTCCCCTGAGGTCAATGCCATCTTATGTGAGTGCTCTCTTAAAGTGAGTGCTCCCATTGAGGTGAGTGACCTCCTGAGGTAAGTGCTCCCTTGAGGTAAGTGCCCCCCCAGAGATGAATGTCCCCCCTGAGGTGGGTGTCCCCCCTTAGTTGAGTGCCTCCCAGAGGTGAATGCTCCCCAGAGGTGAGTGCGCTCCTGAGGTGAATGCTCCCACAGACGTGAGTGCACCCTTGAGATGAGTGTCCCCCCCTAAGGTGAGTGCCCTCCTGAGGTCAGTGCCCCCTGAGGTGACTGTCCCCCTAGGATGAGTGCCCACTTAGCTGAGTTCCCCCCCCAGAGGAGGGTGCTCTTACAAACTTAAGTTCCCCCTTGAGGTGAGTGCCCCCTGAGGTCAGTGCCTCCTGAGCTGAGTGCACCCAGTGATCAGTGACCCCCAGAGGTGAGTTTCTTGCTGAGGTGAGTTTCTTGCTGAGGTGAGTTTCTTGCTGAGGTGAGTGTCCCACTGAGGTGAGTTCTCCCTAGAGTTGAGTGCCCTCATAAGGTTAGTGCCCACTTAAGGTGAGTGCCATCCTGAGGTTAGTGTCCCTCTGAAGTCAGTGCCCCCAGAGGTGAGCACTTTTATAGGATGGTTATCAGTGATGTGCGTTTCCTCTGGATATATAGGGCTTTGTTCACATGTGGGGATGTTGCAGCATTTTTGCTGTATATTTTATGTGATGAATGTGGTGTGTAGAGCGCAGCAGCTTCCAGCACAGCACAGTCACTGACATTTCTTCCTTCTCATGCACACGCTGCAGTTTCTTCCTCCTATTTTAGTTCATCCTTTCATATGAATTGGGAAAACTGCAACAAAACCGCAACATGTGACTATATCCCTACAAAATGCTCCACACTCCTGGAGCTTTATAATGGTCGTCACCCCCTCCCTAAAAAAGCTGATGCCACAAAGATACAGAGGCAGCCGGGGATATATACACCGCTGCTGTAAATAAATAGACCGCCCGCACGTCACAAAATGATACAGAAATCCGTATGAGGCATAAGTAGCAGAGGCACTGCTGAAGCGAAGTATTGGGGTGCAGAGGAGCGCGGCAAGGAACATATCTGTGACCGCTCAGAACTAACTGACAATATTGGGGCTGTGCACGGGGGTAACCACAGGAAGGAGAATGCAAAATTAAGAGGAGATGGGCATTCTTAGGACAGTACTGTTTATCAGTGGGCACTCTGCTGTCAGTGCTGTTTATCAGTGAGCACTCTGCTGTCAGTACTGGTTATCAGTGGGCACTCTGCTGTCAGTACTGGTTATCAGTGAGCACTCTGCTGTCAGTACTGTTTATCAGTGAGCACTCTGCTGTCAGTACTGTTTATCAGTGGTCACTCTGCTGTCAGTACTGTTTATCAGTGGGCACTCTGCTGTCAGTACTGTTTATCAGTGGGCACTCTGCTGTCAGTACTGTTTATCAGTGGGCACTCTGCTGTCAGTACTGTTTATCAGTGAGCACTCTGCTGTCAGTACTGTTTATCAGTGGGCACTCTGCTGTCAGTACTGTTTATCAGTGGTCACTCTGCTGTCAGTACTGTTTATCAGTGGGCACTCTGCTGTCAGTACTGTTTATCAGTGGGCACTCTGCTGTCAGTACTGTTTATCAGTGGGCACTCTGCTGTCAGTACTGTTTATCAGTGGGCACTCTGCTGTCAGTACTGTTTATCAGTGGGCACTCTGCTGTCAGTACTGTTTATCAGTAGGCACTCTGCTGTCAGTACTGTTTATCAGTGGGCACTCTGCTGTCAGTACTGTTTATCAGTGGGCACTCTGCTGTCAGTACTGTTTATCAGTGGGCACTCTGCTGTCAGTGCTGTTTATCAGTGGTCACTCTGCTGTCAGTACTGTTTATCAGTGGTCACTCTGCTGTCAGTACTGTTTATCAGTGGGCCCTCTGCTGTCAGTACTGTTTATCAGTGGGCCCTCTGCTGTCAGTACTGTTTATCAGTGGGCCCTCTGCTGTCAGTGCTGTTTATCAGTGATCACTCTGCTGTCAGTACTGTTTATCAGTGAGCACTCTGCTGTCAGTACTGTTTATCAGTGGGCACTCTGCTGTTAGTACTATTTATCAGTGGGCACTCTGCTGTCAGTACTGTTTATCAGTGAGCACTCTGCTGTCAGTACTGGTTATCAGTGAGCACTCTGTTGGTGGTACTGTTTCAGTGAGCACTCTACTGTGAGTACTGTTTCAGTGAGCACTCTGCTGTCAGTACTGTTTCAGTGAGCACTCTGCTGTCAGTACTGTTTCAGTGAGCACTCTGCTGTCTGTACTGTTTCAGTGAGCACTCTGCTGTCTGTACTGTTTCAGTGAGCACTCTGCTGTCTGTACTGTTTCAGTGAGCACTCTGCTGTCTGTACTGTTTCAGTGAGCACTCTGCTGTCAGTACTGTTTATCAGTGAGCACTCTGCTGTCAGTACTGTTTATCAGTGTGCACTCTGCTGTCAGTACTGTTTATCAGTGTGCACTCTGCTGTCAGTACTGTTTATCAGTGAGCACTCTGCTGTCAGTACTGTTTCAGTGAGCACTCTGCTCTCAGTACTGTTTCAGTGAGCACTCTGCTCTCAGTACTGTTTCAGTGAGCACTCTGCTGTCAGTACTGTTTTAGTGAGCACTCTGCTGTCAGTACTGTTTCAGTGAGCACTCTGCTGTCAATACTGTTTCAGTGAGCACTCTGCTGTCAGTACTGTTTCAGTGAGCACTCTGCTGTCAGTACTGTTTCAGTGAGCACTCTGCTGTCAGTACTGTTTCAGTGAGCACTCTGCTGTCAGTACTGTTTCAGTGAGCACTCTGCTGTCAGTACTGTTTCAGTGAGCACTCTGCTGTCAATACTGTTTCAGTGAGCACTCTGCTGTCAATACTGTTTATCAGTGAGCACTCTGCTGTCAGTACTGTTTCAGTGAGCACTCTGCTGTCAGTACTGTTTCAGTGAGCACTCTGCTGTCAGTACTGTTTATCAGTATTACCTATAATGACAGTACTATGTGTGTAGACACGGGGCTCAGTGGGTGCTCTCGTCCACTGAAACCCGCCGCCTTTAGAAAGACAGCGTGGCTCAGGGCTCATCCCAACTGAACGCCGGCCTCCTTAACCGTGGGTGTAACACTACTCAGACAACACAGGGTGAGGGAACCACAATAATTAGACTTTGGGGATCCAATAAACAATTAACGGCACATAACACATAACCAGCAAAACCACAGAATGTAACCGGCAACAGAGTCTCCCCCCTTCCGCTGGCTCACCAGGGATTTAGAATGTCCGTGCCTCACAGGTTCCAGGGCTATTTACTCCAATCCAGCAGCACCCCGCTTTCGGCGGGCACCCACCGTGACTGGAATAACGCCAGATTTAGGAAGCTGGCTGAGGTCTGCAAAGTCTGTAACAGGTGACTGAACTGTCCCAACCTGAGTGTCCTCCTTATGTAGTCCTGGTATGATGTTACAATCCTGGCAGCCGGAGTCGAAATCCCTAGGCTGTGGATATGATCTTCAACCGGAACTGGAGTCTCTAGATTGAAGCCATAAGATATCCTGATCCTCTAGTCAGCTCCTTAGAGCTTAGACTGGATCCATTAGCATCCATCAACAACCACCTGGTGGCTTAAAGAAATTCCTTTTATAGCCACAGCCTTCCACTTGGATACACTGCGTCCTCATCGATTGGTTGGACAAGATCGCCTCTCCCATTGGATGAATCTCAAGCTGCATGGACAATGTTCATCCAAATGATGTCTACAGAAAGACTGAGGGTATACATGTAGTCTGGAAGTCACCGACTAGACAATGGCTACTAAGGTAATTACATTAGCAATACACAACTACAATACGATGATTACTGGAACAGTGTGGATAAACAATACGTCTGGCTTTCAGTCGCCAACACAATTACATGAGTCCACAAGAGTCTTGTAAAAACAATGAGGGACTTATCCCCCGTCTATAAACAATCTATCATCCTGTCTGGCTGAATGTTAAGAAACTTTTTAACCCATGAGAGTCCATGTCGTCACATTCCTCCCTCCCCCTTCTTAATATTAGCCAGACATGATAGGCTTCCGATCATCCTTCTCCTCTTGACGGCATTGTCCTTTTTAATGGTGAGGTCAGCAACGAAGGCTCGCATCTATACACCTCCCCCTGATTACCTCCCCCAAGTTGAGCAGCCATATTGCGGACAAGCACTAAGGTGGGGTCCATGAGTTGGGCTTCCGTACATTTCTTACTATCAATCTTTCCCCAGTCAATAGCCACAGTGTGGTTAGGCTTACTCACATTCGTTGCAGCTGAGAAGGAGGCTGAAGATTGAGGAGGAGGGTTCCCCTCGGATGGGTTGGTAGAAACATCTGCACAAGGATGGTGTTTGGCTTGGCTGCGGGTGATGGTGGTAACAAACTGGCTGGATAGTCCTTGTCCTAGGTCATTCTCCAAAATGACTGGTGTGAGCAGGTAATCCACAAGCCCCACTTTCACTTCCCTCTGAGTGGTATCCGAAACAACAGGCTTGGTGGGGCCATCTATGAACCCCACTTCAACTTCCTCCTGGCTAGTCCCCGAAACAACAGGTGTGGGGAGGCTGTCCATAAACTCCATATGGACCTCTTCCTGGTCAGACCCCAAAGTAACTAGTGTGGGGACGGTGTCCATAAGCTCCACATCAGCCTTGCTCTGGTCAGTCTCCACAATGACCGGTATGGGGAGGCTGTTCACAATCCCCACATCGATCACTTCCTGGTTGGTCCCCAAAATACCAGGTGTGGGGAGGCTATCCACAAGCTCCACCTCGACCTCTCCCTGGTCGGTCCTTAGGTCCAACTGCACAAATGCCAGAGGGACGTCTGAGCGCTGGCCCTCAGCCAAGAAGATGGATAATTGGGAATCTGGTAAAGGGTCTTCTGGGGAAACAATAGCTGGGCTTACCAGGGTAATGGAGGAACCAGTATCTCATAGTCCCTGGCTCCAGACGAGGTGAGCTGGCAGATGGGCTCCAAGCATGCGGCCTCGGTTTTGGAGACAATCTTTATCTATATGTCCATGGCGCCCACATGTATAACAGCGCCATAGATTGGGCGAGTCACCGTCCCTGTTTGTAGTCCTTTGTTTTGGTGCAGCTTCTGCTGGGTTGCGGGACCATCCTTCTCGACCGGCTGGTGCTAGCAGTACTGCAGCTGGAATCCCATAAACATATTCCAGAACCCAAGCCCTCTCTTCTCTTGAGGACCTAGGCCCCAATGCATCCAACAACGCTGTGGCTTGGGCCATTTCGGACAAGGTTGATTCCCGATTGTCACTAGATCCATGATGTGGCACGTAGTTTAAATCCTCTGGGTCAATATCGGCGGGATCCTCATCATCCTCTGCATCATTCTGGGCATCCCAATGGACTAATTTCTGGATCAAGTCCGACCGAGTCTCAGCGTTCCAGTAGATAATCCTTCGCCTCTGACACAGATCATGTAGCATCCATTTACTGCTGCGGTCGTAACGCCACTCTGGTCCTTTCCCATGGCTGAGCTGGTGGGGTTGGACATGGCAGCGTCCGAAACCTGAATGCCTCCCCTATGGCCTGCTGGGTATGCTTATGTGCCTCCCTGGTTGTTGAGCCATGGACGATGTCCACGAACACCAGTCTGCTGCAGCTCCCCTGGGTAAACCAGGCTGAGTAGTATCCCACCGCTGCCACCAATTGTGGAGACACGGGGCTCAGTGGGTGCTCTCGTCCACTAAAACCTGCCGCCTTTAGAAAGACAGCGTGGCTCAGGGCTCATCCCAACTGAACGCCGGCCTCCTTAACCGTGGGCGTAACACTACTCAGACAACACAGGGTGAGGGAACCACAATAATTAGACTTTATTGGATCCCCAAACAATTAACGGCACATAACACATAACCAGCAAAACCACAGAATGTAACAGGCAACAGAGTCTCACCCTTCCGCTGCTCACCAGGGATTTAGAATGTCCGTGCCTCAGAGGTTCCAGGGCTATTTACTCCAATCCAGCAGCACCCCGCTCTTAGCGGGCACCCACCGAGAAAGGAATAATGCCAGATTTAGGAAGCTGTGTGAGGTCTGCAAAGTCTGTAACAGGTGACTGAACTGTCCCAACCTGAGTGTCCTCCTTAGGTAGTCCTGGTATGATGTTACAATCCTGGCAGCCAGAGTCGAAATCCCTAGGCTGTGGATATGGTCTCCAACCGGAACCGGAGTCCCTAGATTGAAGCCATAAGATATCCTGATCCTCTAGTCAGCTCCTTAGAGCTTAGACTGGATCCATCAGCATCCATCAACAACCAACCTGGTGGCTTAAAGAAATCCCTTTTATAGCCACAGCCTTCCACTTGGAAACACTGCGTCCTCATCGATTGGTTGGACAAGATCGTCTCTCCCATTGGATGAATCTCAAGCTGCATGGACAATGTTCATCCAAATGATGTCTACAGAAAGACTGAGGGTATACATGTAGTCTGGAAGTCACCGACTAGACAATGGCTACTAAGGAAATTACATTAGCAATACAAAACTACAATACAATGATTACTGGAACAGTCTGGAGAAACAGTACGTCTGGCTTTCAGTCGCCAACACAATTACATGAGTCCACAAGAGTCTTGTAAAAACAATGAGGGACTTATCCCTCGTTTATAAACAATCTATCATCCTGTCTGGCTGAATGTTAAGAAACTTTAACCCATGAGAGTCCATGTCGTCACACTATGTATCAGTTTTTTTCAGTGAGCAGCTTTTAGGATAGTATTATCAGAAGGTACATTTACTGATTATCAGTGGGCACTCTATTTATTGACAGTACAGTTTATTGGTATGCACTCTACTAACAATACTGTTTTTCAGTTGGCACTCTACAGACGATACTGTTTCCCATGGGGTACTTCACTGATAGTACTGGTATTTAGTGGGAACTCACTTACGGGTACTGTTTATCAGTGGGAATTATTTGAACAGTATTGTTAATTGGAGAGCAATCTACTGATTTTCAGTTGCCACTCTATTGACAATATAGTTTAACCCTATATTGCCACTCTACTGTCCAGACTGTTTTTCAGTTGCAAAACTATAGACCATATTGTTTGTAGTCTACTGATGGTACTGTTTATCAGGATGCACTCTTCTAGCTACATGTTTATAAGTGGGCACTCTACTGAACAATTGTTTTCAGTGGGCACTTTAAGGACATTAGTATTTATCAGAGGATACATTTACTGATAGAGTGCCCACTGAAAAATAGTACTATTTATTGTCAGTGCATTTTATTAGTATGCACTCCAGTGATCACTCTAATTATACCACTGTTTATCAGTTGGCATTATATTGACAACACTGTTTCCCATTGGGCACTCTACTGACAGTGTTGTCTATCAGTTGGTACGCTACTGACAATACTGATTTCCAGTGGGAATTCTAAGAACAGTATTGTTAATCAGTGGGCACTCTACTGCTTTTCAGTAGCCACTCTATTGACAGTACGGTTTATCAATGGGTACTCTACTGAACAACAGCTTTTAAGTGGGAAACCTAAGGACAATATTGTTTATCAGGGAGTACTTTACTGTCTGTACTATTTACCAGTGAGCACTCTGCTGAAAGAACTGTTTTTCAGTGGGAACTGTATTGATAGTATTGTTTATAAGTGGGCACTCTACTGAACACATTCATTTTCAATGGCTACTGTAAGAACAGTACTGTTTTTATAAGTGGGCACTCTACTGGCAATACT
Organism: Anomaloglossus baeobatrachus; assembly: GCF_048569485.1. NCBI lineage: Eukaryota > Metazoa > Chordata > Amphibia > Anura > Aromobatidae > Anomaloglossus > Anomaloglossus baeobatrachus. The sequence continues at coordinate 569,274,798 of NC_134358.1, read as the reverse complement.
GGTTTACAGTGCACTCTGTTGATAGTACTGTTTATAAGTGGGCACTCTACTGGAAATACTGTTTTCCAGTGCACACTCTATTAATAGTACTGTTTATAAGTGGGCACTCTACGGGCAATACGGTTTTTCAGTGCGCACTCTATTGATAGTACTGTCTATAGGTGGGCACTCTACTGGCAATACTGTTTATCAGTGCGCACTCTATTGACAGTACTGTCTATAGGTGGGAACTCTACTGAACAGTATTTTTTATTGGGCATAGTAAGGAGGGTTTATAAGAGGGCACTTTACTTGGCGTCTGATGGCCTCATTCTCCAGTAGACGATGCAGGAGAGCCGCAGTCACTACAGTAAGACCACACCAAGAATCTTTGGAGACGGAGACATTGTAAGGAGCGGTGAGGACGGATATTATGGGATGGAGTTGGCTGGTACAGAACGTCTCCATCAGATTTGAGCTGCCGCCAATAGGAAGTCCCAGAGCCGGATTTTGTGTTTTCTCTTGACTTAGGCAGATCAGCGTCTTTGGTTCGTTCCGTCAGTTTCTTCAGATATTGACAGGAGAAGATTTCCAGAAAAACATAAAATGACAGGAAGACATAAATCTTCCGATAACGAACAATCGTGTTTGTGTGGAGTGGCACGGACGTCCGGCTCGCCCACGACACCAGATTTGGATACTTCAGTTCCCGTCACCTGTGATACTTTTTTCCTTCTCAGATAATTTAGTAACATAACTTTTAATGAAGTATTAAAACTACAGAAAGTCTCGGGCAATGCCACAGAAAGTAGAGCGCTGTACCCGGCTTCTCCGGCGCCCCATGGAGTGGAGGTGAAGCAGGTGCGTCTCCGCTTATTCCGGAGCACTGGGTGCCCCGGGGTCAGATCCTCAGCAATTGGCAAGTCATTTTTAGGATGACCCCTTAATATAAATGTGTAGCGCCCCTGAGTATATCAGGGTGCCACAGGGAACTGCATCCTTTCCCTGGGGCGCAGGGCCTAGCCCCCACGGTTCCAGGTTCCCAACAAACGGTGTCACTCTCATCAGCACCACAAATCCCAACCACACCTCACATCATGACCTGCCAGACACACCAGTGGGTTGGTCTAGCTGGAAAAGGGCCACCCACCTAGGGGTCAGGCAGACTGGTGGGAGGGAAGGACAGCAGAACAGTGAGAGCCCTGAAAGAGTGAGGAGCTGGAGTGGTAGCTCCCGGGGAGCTAGACCAAGGTTGGGTCGCAGACGGTGGTCCGGGACCAGAGGAGTCGGGGTTCGGTAGCAGTGTCGTTGGAAAAGGGTTTGACGGACATAGTCTTGGAGGACTGTCGGCACCAGAAACCCAAAAGAACTGACCCGTACTGAGCACGGCGGGGCACAGGACCCTAGGTCAGGAACCGATTCAACGTCCTGATAATTAACCGGGGAGGGAGAGTACCTTCACGAACTTCCCTAAGAGCTCAGAGATTGAAGGCGTCAGCAAACCGCGGGGGATAGGGTTTACCAAACAAAGCAACCCACTGAAATCCCAAGTGCCAGCCCTCAAGAGCACAGCTACTCTATACATAGTGAGGGGGGGCCTAACAGCTTCACGCCAAGGGGCCACAACAGACAACTAAATTGTGCACAGAGGCAGGGTCCGGATCACTAAGTGACACCGGTGGGAGCGGACACCTGGACGGGCTCCTCACAGTGGCGGTATACAGAGACTTTGATTTACCTGCATTGTGTGTGTCTACTGTATAATCCTCATCCAACACCACGACTACCGCAGTGAGTACCCGGGTCCCTGCACTCCCAAGTAACCATCAAGCAACATCCCCCCATTCGGTACGTGCTAGGTCCGTGCCCGCATGTACCAGAGACACGGGCACACGTAAACCCTTTAAAATCAATGGGTTTATGCGCACGCACGTATGCAGCCATTGACCCGTGCCTCCGTGTGGAGCATACGTATGTCCGTGTGCTCCACACGGATGCATGTCCATTTTTCTCCGACATTTTTCACACGGCCCGCACCCGTACCACACGGATGTAGTGTGGATGCGGTCCCGTATGACACGCACCGGAGAAAACTCACGTTTAAGAGAAAAAAAAAAATCTTTACTCACCTTCTCCAGCCCTGCTGCCTCTGCCGCTGCTGTCACTTGCTGCCGACCGCCGCTCATTATGCTCATTTAATATTCACTTCACTGCGGCGGAAGCGGCAGCAGCAGCGGGGAGTCGGCTGGACTGGAGACCGAAGATCAACACCACGGACAGCGACGCCAGGGACAGGTGAGGAGAAAGTTCTCATTCTCCGTGTGTTATCACGGATAACACACGGAGAACATGCGTAGTGCCATAAACACGGCTCACGGATGGGAAAACGCACCTTTGACACGTCCGTGAAACACATGCGTGATTTTCACAGATGTGTGAATGGGGCCTTAAAGACATCATCACTTTCCCCATTGGGGCTCATAATCTAAAATCCCTATCAGATTGTCTTGGGAGTGTGGAGGACAGATAGGGAGAAGATACAACTCCTTGCAGATGTTTCCTTAGTAGTGGGAGGTGAACTCAAGACCCCAGCGCTGCAAAGCAACTGTGCCACGTACATCACCAAGCACAACGCTGGCACGGTACAAACACCCTCGCTATGCACAGAGTGGTGTGTGTGTGGCGCCCCTGAGGCTTCTGTCGCCAGAGAGGTACTGCACCTCAGCCAGAGGTGTGGTATCCCATCCTGAGTAAGTAGGAGGTCATCTACCGGTTCACAGACAAAACCTGCACACACCAATTGTCAGGTCACACACCGGGTCAGGGTTTAAGGCAGGTCCTCCATTAATGCTGAGAAGCAGCGACCACTATACCTGGTTATGGGGCCTTAAGTCCAATTCACTGTCCTGGAGGGGTGGAGCCTGGGGGGAGTGTGGGAGGAGTCAGTGGGGTAGGGAGGAGAACCGGTCAGGACCAGCCAGGTCTGGTCAGAGGGAGTTTTTCAGTCAGAGAAGTGACTGTTGATAGGAGTCCAGTCAGTCAGAAGGAGGAAGAGGCTGTGGTTCATGGTGAAGACTTTGGGGTCCGGCTAGACTCAAGTGACACCGAGAGAAGGGGTTCCAGAGTGCCACGGATGTGCGAGAGGCCTCCGTGGGCTTGTTCCACCAAGAGCATCGGGGTGGAGGAATCTGGCTGCAATAACGGGGACGGTCCCCAGGCAAAAGGAAGAGAGACATTTCTTTTAGCAATCCGACAGCCCGGGTGATTGCTGTAGGCACCCGAGGCCACAACCTGCCACCCATCACCTGCAAGGGAGGCTACAAAAGGACCACGGTCAGCCACCCTTTAGTTAGGGCTCAATGGCAGAGGCGCAGGACAGTCCAGTGAAGGTCAGCGCTAAAGAGACGGCCAGGAAAGGCACATTGAGGGGTGCACTGGTACTGACCCTTGACCTGTTCGAGATCGGCGGAGGCCCACAACAGAGAATCCTGGCACACCACGGGGAAACCGGTCAGCTGCAGTTTTGGAACAAACTCTGAGTAAAACATCTTGACTGAAAAGCCTAATGTCGTCTGCTTCTTCCTGCGCCCCATCCACTTCCATCATCCTTCCTGGGGCCTAGCTCCACCTGTGGGGAGCAGAAACACCTCAGCTGCCGCAACACCATCCCCAGGAGTCTCGTCCAGCAGCCGCGGCCCACATAGCCGCAAAACCACAGGTGGCGTCACAAACTTCATCTTATCCAAAAATACAACTCACATCATCATCCTCCCTTTATTATTGAGACACCGGCAGGGTCACGGAGCCGAGCATCGTCACCGCTGACATCCCCGGTCTAGTCCGGCCCGGATCTGAGTGCCCCTGGCTCTGGGGCGGGCGTGTCACACATGAGTCCGTGACGCCCTGATGATTGAGAGCCAAATACACTGGGAGAAATAAAGATCATTTCCACCCGGCAGTTGGGCTCTCAATGACTGCTGTGGGGCTCTTGATGCCAACAGTAGGGCTCTCGGTGCTGACAGTGGGGCTCTTGGTGCCAGCAATGGGGCTCTTGGTGCCAGCAATGGGGCTCTCGGTGGCGGCTTTGGGGCTTTTGGTGCCAGCAATGGTGCTCTTGATAGCCGGCTGTGGGGCTCTCGGTGTCAGCTGTGGAGCTCTCGGTACTGGCAGTGGGGCTCTGAATGCCAGCTGTTGGGCTCTCCTTGCCAGCTGTAGGGCTCTCAGTGCTAGCAGTGAGGCTCTTGGTGCCAGTAATGGACGTCTTGGTGACAGCAGTGGGACTCTCGATGCCAGCTGTGGGGCTCTCTGTGCCAGCTGTGGGGCTCTCTGTGCCAGCTGTGGGGCTCTCTGTGCCGGCTGTGGGGCTCTCAGTGCCAACAGTGGGGCTTTCGGTGCTGGCTGTGGGGCTCTCGGTGCCACCACTGGGCAGCGTCAGAACACTATTAATCTGCAGACTAGCCCCCATATCTGCAGATTAATAGCGTCTTTTATACCTGACAGATTCCCTTTAAGCTTTTCTGTCTCTACAAGCTTGCTGACTGTTTCCAGCTAGGAGACAATGACAGACCGTTATTAATCAGGCAGAGCCGTGGCCGTTGGATGTAAATACACCAGAGAGGGTGATTCATGGTGCAAAACTCAGGAATGAATCATTGCAACATGTCCGATGAGGGACGAATCTACGAAATAATGATTCTGATGACTTCAGAGGTTTCACAATCCGAGCTCGTCTTTGTCTTCTTGGTCACGGGACTGATCTTATAAAGAGTCCGGAAAAGATGAAAATCAATAGATGATTGTCTACATCTGCGCTCTCCGACCAGCAAAACCACAAGTCCCAGCATGTCCTGACAGCCGGCTCTGATCACATAGCGTCCAATCCCCGTCCAGAACCAACACAGGAATCAGTGGTCTGACAGTGTAATGCACGGATTCCTCCACAAAGAGGCGCTCTATGTATCTGCTCTGCTACCCAAACAGGAGAAAGAGCCGCAGCTCTCTTCTAACGTGCCGGGACATCTACTCTGGAGTGACAGCCACCATACAGGCAACTCATGGCGGCTGAGAAATGTTGGGAAATTCTTTGGATTGTAGCTGGTGAAGTTCTCGGCAGTGGTGGTGACTTGGTGGTGATAGGTTGGAGGAAATGATGGAGTCAAAGATCACAGTGAAGTACCTCAATCATCACATCAACTCACTTAACACCTCGGTCACTGACACAATCATCAGATCCACCATCAAAAGTCATCACCATGACCATCATCACTGCCATTAACTCCATTTTCTCAGATATCACTGATGTCACCATCAACTCTCTTACCATCATGATCTCCAACACCACTATGACCACTATGTACTCCATCATGACCACCTACTCTTCTCACAGTGGTTAGGGACCTCATGGAATCAAATGTAGCCATGGTGGTCTTCATGGTGATGATGACATTCATAATGGTCTTGGTGGTAATGGCATTCATGGGGGCATTGGTGGAAGTTCATAGTGGTCTTGATGGCGATGTCATTTGTGATAGTCTTGGTGCTGATGAAGTTCATGGTGATCTGTGGGGTTATGGTGTTTATGGTGGATTTGGTAGTAGCTCATAATGGTCTTGGTGGTGATGACATTCATGATGGTATTGGTAGTAATGGAGTTCATGGTGGTCTTGGTGGTTATGGCATTCAAGGTAGTTTTAGGGGTAGTTCATAATGGTTTGAGATGTGATAACGTTTATGGTGTTTTGGTGGTATTTCATACTACACTATGTGCAGAATTATTAGGCAAGTTGTATTTTAGAGGATTTTTTTTTATTATTGATGAACAACTATGTTCTCAATCAACCCAAAAGACTCATAAATATCAAAGCTTAATATTTTTGGCAGTTGGAGGGGTTCTTTAGATTTGGCTATCTTAGGAGGATTTCTGTTTGTGCAGGTGACTATTACTGTGCAGAATTATTAGGCAACTTCATGAAAACCAAATCTATTCCCATCTCACTTGTTTATTGTCACCAGGTAAACCAATATAACTACACAAAATTTAGAAATAAACATTTCTGACATGCAAAAACAAAACCCAAAAAATGAGTGCCCAATATCACCCTTTCTTTCTGATGACACTCAGCAGCCGACCATCCATAGGTTCTGTCATTGCTTGATCTGTTTACGATCCACGTTGCGTGCAGCAGCCACCACAGCCTCCAGACACCACAGCCTCCAGACACCACAGCCTCCAGACACCACAGCCTCCAGTCACCACAGCCTCCAACCACCTCAGCCTCCAGACACTGCTCCCAGAGGTGGACTGTTCACCCTCCCTGTAGATCTCACATTTTATGAGAGACCACAGGTTCTCTATGGGGTTCAGATCAGGTGAACAAGTGGGCCATGTCGTTATTTTTTCATCTTTTAGACCTTTACTGGCCAGCCACGCTGTGGAGTAGTTGGATGCATGTGATGGAGCATTGTCCTACATAAAAATCATGTTTTTCTTGAATGATACTGACTTCTTCCTTTACCACTGCTTGAAGAAGTTGTCTTCCAGAAACTGGCAGTAGGTCTGGGAGTTGGGCTTCCCTCCATCCTCAACCCGAAAAGGTCCTACAAGTTGCTCTTTGATGATCCCAGCCCATACCAGTGCCCACCTCCACCTTGCTGGCGTCTGAGTCGGAGTGGAGCTCTCTGCCCTTTACTGATCCAGCCTCGGGCCCATCCATCTGCCCATCAAGAGTCACTCTCATTTCATCAGTCCATAAAACCTTTGATAAATCAGTCTTCAGATATTTCTTGGCCCAGTCTTGAGGTTTTATCTTATGTTTCTTGGTCAGAGGTGGTGGTTTTTCAGCCTTCCTTACCTTGGCCATGTCCCTGAGTATGGCACACCTTGTGCTTTTTGATACTCCAGTAACGTTGCAGCTGTGAAATATGGACAAACTGGTGGCAAATGGCATCTTGGCAGATTCACGCTTGATTTTCCTCAATTCATGGGCAGTTATTTTGCGCCTTTTTTGCCCAGCACGCTTCTTGCGACCCTGTTGGCTATTTCCCATGAAACACTTGATTGTTCGGTGATCACGCTTCAAAAGTTTGGCAATTTCAAGACTGCTGCATCCCTCTGCAAGACATCTCACAATATGGACTTTTCAGAGCCCGTCACATCTCTCTTCTGACCCATTTTGTCAAAGGAAAGGAAGTTGCCTAATAATGAAGCACCCCTTATATAGGGTGTTGATGTCATTACACCGCACCCCTCCTCATTACAGAGATGCACATCACCTGATTTACTTCATTGGTAGTTGGCTCTCAGCCTATACAGCTTGGAGTAGGACGACATGTATAACAAGTGTCATGTGATCACAATACTCATCTGCCTAATAATTCTGCACACGGTGTAGTCTTGGTGCGGATGACATTCATGGTGGTCTTTGTGGTGATGACATTCATAGTGGTCTTGGTGGTGATGACATGACGCATCTATAAGGGATAAGCAGGTTATCCTGTAAAACACCCCCCCCCCGTACCATATCTACCTAAATGAAGACGAGAACCACGACTTTATTGCAGGAATGGCCACAGTTTTATTTTACCGTATATATGTATACCAAACTTGTGGCCCAACATGCCACTCAATTGTTAAACTTAACCTTATACATATATATACCCGTATAACCAGAAACACCGATAGATCCGTCCGAGAGGCAAACCATCATTCCTAACTCCCCGGCCGTAACCTCCAAACCGGCCCAGAGGACCACCTCGGCCGTGACCACCCGGCCCGAGGTGAGGGGTAACAACGTTCCATCGTTAATTACCCCTACCCAGAACCTGCGGGACCTCCGCCCACAAGTTCCCATCCACTCCGAAGCCACTCCCCTTGAGCGACTTCGTACCAACAAGCCGACTGTCGGTACTCCCAACCTCTCAGACGGACCTATCACCCCGCTGTGACAACAATAAATTAGCAACTCAACCTTGTATTCTCCTTTATTCCTCTTTTTTTTTTTTTTTTTTTTTTAAAGTTCTTTTTTTTTTTTTTTTTGAAAAACCATCACCTTTTCACCTTTTTATTTTTTTTTTTTTTTTTTTTATCTTTTTTTTTTTTTGAACATATACATATAATTATATATCAGGGCGGGCGGGTGGGACACAAAGATCAATCGACGAAAGGGGAGGTAAACAGCACACCCCCCTCTCTTATACCTCTCCCAACACCCCACCCCTTCCTTGCTCCCCCCCAATCCCCTTACAGCTCCCTACTACCAATCCTGTACTCCCACACATCCCCCATCCCATGCAAACCTATTAACCCTTTCCTAACCTTGCACCCTCCCGATCGTCATGGGGTCCATTCACCCCTATGGGGCTCACTGCCCTTCTTGACGCATCTATAAGGGATAAGCAGGTTATCCTGTAAAACACACCCCCCGTACCATATCTACCTAAATAAAGACGAGAACCACGACTTTATTGCAGGAATGGCCACAGTTTTATTTTACCGTATATATGTATACCAAACTTGTGGCCCAACATGCCACTCAATTGTTAAACTTAACCTTATACATATATATACCCGTATAACCAGAAACACCGATAGATCCGTCCGAGAGGCAAACCATCATTCCTAACCCCCCGGCCGTAACCTCCAAACCGGCCCAGAGGACCACCTCGGCCGTGACCACCCGGCCCGAGGTGAGGGGTAACAACGTTCCATCGTTAATTACCCCTACCCAGAACCTGCGGGACCTCCGCCCACAAGTTCCCATCCACTCCGAAGCCACTCCCCTTGAGCGACTTCGTACCAACAAGCCGACTGTCGGTACTCCCAACCTCTCAGACGGACCTATCACCCCGCCACAGGCCGGCCAAGTGACACCCTTACTTGGCCCGGGCCCCCCACACCCCCAGTGCTTGCTCTAGGCCATCCCTCAAACCCAACATCCATAAATCCAGACCCACATCAGTCAGGTGAACCCCATCTCTCCTTAGATACTGCTCCGTGGACTCCTCCAATTCTCTATGCCGCACCACCAACCCACCATTTCTCGCCACAAACCTGCCAATAGCCCGGTTCAGCTTGCTCCGAGCCCTATTAATACGGTCCACCGACCTCCCAAAACGCCACTGCGTCCGAGCTATAATGTCCGACCAAACGATAACTATGCCCGGGAACGCCCTCCACAAATGTAACAGGTCCAGCTTTATATCCCTTTTCAATTCCCTCGCCGACCTTACTCCCAAATCGTTCCCTCCCACATGCAAAATTAACACATCAGGGACACGATCCATACGGCTATAATAAGCCACCTCAGGGCGCACCCTACCCCAGGTCATGCCCCGAATTCCAACTGCAACTGTGCCACGTACATCACCAAGCACAACGCTGGCACGGTACAAACACCCTCGCTATGCACAGAGTGGTGTGTGTGTGGCGCCCCTGAGGCTTCTGTCGCCAGAGAGGTACTGCACCTCAGCCAGAGGTGTGGTATCCCATCCTGAGTAAGTAGGAGGTCATCTACCGGTTCACAGACAAAACCTGCACACACCAATTGTCAGGTCACACACCGGGTCAGGGTTTAAGGCAGGTCCTCCATTAATGCTGAGAAGCAGCGACCACTATACCTGGTTATGGGGCCTTAAGTCCAATTCACTGTCCTGGAGGGGTGGAGCCTGGGGGGAGTGTGGGAGGAGTCAGTGGGGTAGGGAGGAGAACCGGTCAGGACCAGCCAGGTCTGGTCAGAGGGAGTTTTTCAGTCAGAGAAGTGACTGTTGATAGGAGTCCAGTCAGTCAGAAGGAGGAAGAGGCTGTGGTTCATGGTGAAGACTTTGGGGTCCGGCTAGACTCAAGTGACACCGAGAGAAGGGGTTCCAGAGTGCCACGGATGTGCGAGAGGCCTCCGTGGGCTTGTTCCACCAAGAGCATCGGGGTGGAGGAATCTGGCTGCAATAACGGGGACGGTCCCCAGGCAAAAGGAAGAGAGACATTTCTTTTAGCAATCCGACAGCCCGGGTGATTGCTGTAGGCACCCGAGGCCACAACCTGCCACCCATCACCTGCAAGGGAGGCTACAAAAGGACCACGGTCAGCCACCCTTTAGTTAGGGCTCAATGGCAGAGGCGCAGGACAGTCCAGTGAAGGTCAGCGCTAAAGAGACGGCCAGGAAAGGCACATTGAGGGGTGCACTGGTACTGACCCTTGACCTGTTCGAGATCGGCGGAGGCCCACAACAGAGAATCCTGGCACACCACGGGGAAACCGGTCAGCTGCAGTTTTGGAACAAACTCTGAGTAAAACATCTTGACTGAAAAGCCTAATGTCGTCTGCTTCTTCCTGCGCCCCATCCACTTCCATCATCCTTCCTGGGGCCTAGCTCCACCTGTGGGGAGCAGAAACACCTCAGCTGCCGCAACACCATCCCCAGGAGTCTCGTCCAGCAGCCGCGGCCCACATAGCCGCAAAACCACAGGTGGCGTCACAAACTTCATCTTATCCAAAAATACAACTCACATCATCATCCTCCCTTTATTATTGAGACACCGGCAGGGTCACGGAGCCGAGCATCGTCACCGCTGACATCCCCGGTCTAGTCCGGCCCGGATCTGAGTGCCCCTGGCTCTGGGGCGGGCGTGTCACACATGAGTCCGTGACGCCCTGATGATTGAGAGCCAAATACACTGGGAGAAATAAAGATCATTTCCACCCGGCAGTTGGGCTCTCAATGACTGCTGTGGGGCTCTTGATGCCAACAGTAGGGCTCTCGGTGCTGACAGTGGGGCTCTTGGTGCCAGCAATGGGGCTCTTGGTGCCAGCAATGGGGCTCTCGGTGGCGGCTTTGGGGCTTTTGGTGCCAGCAATGGTGCTCTTGATAGCCGGCTGTGGGGCTCTCGGTGTCAGCTGTGGAGCTCTCGGTACTGGCAGTGGGGCTCTGAATGCCAGCTGTTGGGCTCTCCTTGCCAGCTGTAGGGCTCTCAGTGCTAGCAGTGAGGCTCTTGGTGCCAGTAATGGACGTCTTGGTGACAGCAGTGGGACTCTCGATGCCAGCTGTGGGGCTCTCTGTGCCAGCTGTGGGGCTCTCTGTGCCAGCTGTGGGGCTCTCTGTGCCGGCTGTGGGGCTCTCAGTGCCAACAGTGGGGCTTTCGGTGCTGGCTGTGGGGCTCTCGGTGCCACCACTGGGCAGCGTCAGAACACTATTAATCTGCAGACTAGCCCCCATATCTGCAGATTAATAGCGTCTTTTATACCTGACAGATTCCCTTTAAGCTTTTCTGTCTCTACAAGCTTGCTGACTGTTTCCAGCTAGGAGACAATGACAGACCGTTATTAATCAGGCAGAGCCGTGGCCGTTGGATGTAAATACACCAGAGAGGGTGATTCATGGTGCAAAACTCAGGAATGAATCATTGCAACATGTCCGATGAGGGACGAATCTACGAAATAATGATTCTGATGACTTCAGAGGTTTCACAATCCGAGCTCGTCTTTGTCTTCTTGGTCACGGGACTGATCTTATAAAGAGTCCGGAAAAGATGAAAATCAATAGATGATTGTCTACATCTGCGCTCTCCGACCAGCAAAACCACAAGTCCCAGCATGTCCTGACAGCCGGCTCTGATCACATAGCGTCCAATCCCCGTCCAGAACCAACACAGGAATCAGTGGTCTGACAGTGTAATGCACGGATTCCTCCACAAAGAGGCGCTCTATGTATCTGCTCTGCTACCCAAACAGGAGAAAGAGCCGCAGCTCTCTTCTGACGTGCCGGGACATCTACTCTGGAGTGACAGCCACCATACAGGCAACTCATGGCGGCTGAGAAATGTTGGGAAATTCTTTGGATTGTAGCTGGTGAAGTTCTCGGCAGTGGTGGTGACTTGGTGGTGATAGGTTGGAGGAAATGATGGAGTCAAAGATCACAGTGAAGTACCTCAATCATCACATCAACTCACTTAACACCTCGGTCACTGACACAATCATCAGATCCACCATCAAAAGTCATCACCATGACCATCATCACTGCCATTAACTCCATTTTCTCAGATATCACTGATGTCACCATCAACTCTCTTACCATCATGATCTCCAACACCACTATGACCACTATGTACTCCATCATGACCACCTACTCTTCTCACAGTGGTTAGGGACCTCATGGAATCAAATGTAGCCATGGTGGTCTTAATGGTGATGGTCTTCATGGTGATGATGACATTCATAATGGTCTTGGTGGTAATGGCATTCATGGGGGCATTGGTGGAAGTTCATAGTGGTCTTGATGGCGATGTCATTTGTGATAGTCTTGGTGCTGATGAAGTTCATGGTGATCTGTGGGGTTATGGTGTTTATGGTGGATTTGGTAGTAGCTCATAATGGTCTTGGTGGTGATGACATTCATGATGGTATTGGTAGTAATGGAGTTCATGGTGGTCTTGGTGGTTATGGCATTCAAGGTAGTTTTAGGGGTAGTTCATAATGGTTTGAGATGTGATAACGTTTATGGTGTTTTGGTGGTATTTCATACTACACTATGTGCAGAATTATTAGGCAAGTTGTATTTTAGAGGATTTTTTTTTATTATTGATGAACAACTATGTTCTCAATCAACCCAAAAGACTCATAAATATCAAAGCTTAATATTTTTGGCAGTTGGAGGGGTTCTTTAGATTTGGCTATCTTAGGAGGATTTCTGTTTGTGCAGGTGACTATTACTGTGCAGAATTATTAGGCAACTTCATGAAAACCAAATCTATTCCCATCTCACTTGTTTATTGTCACCAGGTAAACCAATATAACTACACAAAATTTAGAAATAAACATTTCTGACATGCAAAAACAAAACCCAAAAAATGAGTGCCCAATATCACCCTTTCTTTCTGATGACACTCAGCAGCCGACCATCCATAGGTTCTGTCATTGCTTGATCTGTTTACGATCCACGTTGCGTGCAGCAGCCACCACAGCCTCCAGACACCACAGCCTCCAGACACCACAGCCTCCAGACACCACAGCCTCCAGTCACCACAGCCTCCAACCACCTCAGCCTCCAGACACTGCTCCCAGAGGTGGACTGTTCACCCTCCCTGTAGATCTCACATTTTATGAGAGACCACAGGTTCTCTATGGGGTTCAGATCAGGTGAACAAGTGGGCCATGTCGTTATTTTTTCATCTTTTAGACCTTTACTGGCCAGCCACGCTGTGGAGTAGTTGGATGCATGTGATGGAGCATTGTCCTACATAAAAATCATGTTTTTCTTGAATGATACTGACTTCTTCCTTTACCACTGCTTGAAGAAGTTGTCTTCCAGAAACTGGCAGTAGGTCTGGGAGTTGGGCTTCCCTCCATCCTCAACCCGAAAAGGTCCTACAAGTTGCTCTTTGATGATCCCAGCCCATACCAGTGCCCACCTCCACCTTGCTGGCGTCTGAGTCGGAGTGGAGCTCTCTGCCCTTTACTGATCCAGCCTCGGGCCCATCCATCTGCCCATCAAGAGTCACTCTCATTTCATCAGTCCATAAAACCTTTGATAAATCAGTCTTCAGATATTTCTTGGCCCAGTCTTGAGGTTTTATCTTATGTTTCTTGGTCAGAGGTGGTGGTTTTTCAGCCTTCCTTACCTTGGCCATGTCCCTGAGTATGGCACACCTTGTGCTTTTTGATACTCCAGTAACGTTGCAGCTGTGAAATATGGACAAACTGGTGGCAAATGGCATCTTGGCAGATTCACGCTTGATTTTCCTCAATTCATGGGCAGTTATTTTGCGCCTTTTTTGCCCAGCACGCTTCTTGCGACCCTGTTGGCTATTTCCCATGAAACACTTGATTGTTCGGTGATCACGCTTCAAAAGTTTGGCAATTTCAAGACTGCTGCATCCCTCTGCAAGACATCTCACAATATGGACTTTTCAGAGCCCGTCACATCTCTCTTCTGACCCATTTTGTCAAAGGAAAGGAAGTTGCCTAATAATGAAGCACCCCTTATATAGGGTGTTGATGTCATTACACCGCACCCCTCCTCATTACAGAGATGCACATCACCTGATTTACTTCATTGGTAGTTGGCTCTCAGCCTATACAGCTTGGAGTAGGACGACATGTATAACAAGTGTCATGTGATCACAATACTCATCTGCCTAATAATTCTGCACACGGTGTAGTCTTGGTGCGGATGACATTCATGGTGGTCTTTGTGGTGATGACATTCATAGTGGTCTTGGTGGTGATGACATGACGCATCTATAAGGGATAAGCAGGTTATCCTGTAAAACACCCCCCCCCCCGTACCATATCTACCTAAATGAAGACGAGAACCACGACTTTATTGCAGGAATGGCCACAGTTTTATTTTACCGTATATATGTATACCAAACTTGTGGCCCAACATGCCACTCAATTGTTAAACTTAACCTTATACATATATATACCCGTATAACCAGAAACACCGATAGATCCGTCCGAGAGGCAAACCATCATTCCTAACTCCCCGGCCGTAACCTCCAAACCGGCCCAGAGGACCACCTCGGCCGTGACCACCCGGCCCGAGGTGAGGGGTAACAACGTTCCATCGTTAATTACCCCTACCCAGAACCTGCGGGACCTCCGCCCACAAGTTCCCATCCACTCCGAAGCCACTCCTCTTGAGCGACTTCGTACCAACAAGCCGACTGTCGGTACTCCCAACCTCTCAGACGGACCTATCACCCCGCTGTGACAACAATAAATTAGCAACTCAACCTTGTATTCTCCTTTATTCCTCTTTTTTTTTTTTTTTTTTTTTTAAAGTTCTTTTTTTTTTTTTTTTTGAAAAACCATCACCTTTTCACCTTTTTATTTTTTTTTTTTTTTATCTTTTTTTTTTTTGAACATATACATATAATTATATATCAGGGCGGGCGGGTGGGACACAAAGATCAATCGACGAAAGGGGAGGTAAACAGCACACCCCCCTCTCTTATACCTCTCCCAACACCCCACCCCTTCCTTGCTCCCCCCCAATCCCCTTACAGCTCCCTACTACCAATCCTGTACTCCCACACATCCCCCATCCCATGCAAACCTATTAACCCTTTCCTAACCTTGCACCCTCCCGATCGTCATGGGGTCCATTCACCCCTATGGGGCTCACTGCCCTTCTTGACGCATCTATAAGGGATAAGCAGGTTATCCTGTAAAACACACCCCCCGTACCATATCTACCTAAATAAAGACGAGAACCACGACTTTATTGCAGGAATGGCCACAGTTTTATTTTACCGTATATATGTATACCAAACTTGTGGCCCAACATGCCACTCAATTGTTAAACTTAACCTTATACATATATATACCCGTATAACCAGAAACACCGATAGATCCGTCCGAGAGGCAAACCATCATTCCTAACCCCCCGGCCGTAACCTCCAAACCGGCCCAGAGGACCACCTCGGCCGTGACCACCCGGCCCGAGGTGAGGGGTAACAACGTTCCATCGTTAATTACCCCTACCCAGAACCTGCGGGACCTCCGCCCACAAGTTCCCATCCACTCCGAAGCCACTCCCCTTGAGCGACTTCGTACCAACAAGCCGACTGTCGGTACTCCCAACCTCTCAGACGGACCTATCACCCCGCCACAGGCCGGCCAAGTGACACCCTTACTTGGCCCGGGCCCCCCACACCCCCAGTGCTTGCTCTAGGCCATCCCTCAAACCCAACATCCATAAATCCAGACCCACATCAGTCAGGTGAACCCCATCTCTCCTTAGATACTGCTCCGTGGACTCCTCCAATTCTCTATGCCGCACCACCAACCCACCATTTCTCGCCACAAACCTGCCAATAGCCCGGTTCAGCTTGCTCCGAGCCCTATTAATACGGTCCACCGACCTCCCAAAACGCCACTGCGTCCGAGCTATAATGTCCGACCAAACGATAACTATGCCCGGGAACGCCCTCCACAAATGTAACAGGTCCAGCTTTATATCCCTTTTCAATTCCCTCGCCGACCTTACTCCCAAATCGTTCCCTCCCACATGCAAAATTAACACATCAGGGACACGATCCATACGGCTATAATAAGCCACCTCAGGGCGCACCCTACCCCAGGTCATGCCCCGAATTCCGAGCCACTTTACTCGAGCTTCCGACACCGACACTCCGAGCTGCCGACCGTCACGCCGCACATCCGCCCGCAACGCTCCCCAATACACATAGGAGTGCCCGAGGATCCACACAAGGCATGGACCTATAAAATACAAAGACCACGAATAAAAACAGCAACAGCACAAGAAATTGCCCACAAACCGGCATCTAACACCAACCTTGAATCCCCCACCCCTGACCATCACCTGACCAAGTGAGGCCTAATGTACAAACGGAACCTGGAAGACTCCCACCTCCCAATCCGCCGGATACAATCCTCACTCAAGCCCCACCTGGCGGCCTCCGTTGCCGCCCCAATCCGGAAGGAGTGAGACCCGTACTCACGTGGCTCCTCCCCCACCCTTGCTAGAGCCATCTTCAGCACCGCATTGAATTGATACCGCGACAAAGCCAATCCGTCCGTATGTCTAAGAAAAACACCAGGGTAACCGCCGCGCACCTTTAAAAACTCTGACACATGTAACACTGGGCACAACTGGTGCCCCGGTAAAGCGTACAACACTACTAAGCGCCCCCGGCCCCTCTGATCCGTCTTAGAAAAACGAAGCCGACATTCCACTCTATCCTCCCCCAGCATCACATCACCCAACAGCAAACCACCCATCGCTTGCTTAGTCAGGCTGACCAATTCGCCAATACGAAAGGCCCCAAAAAACGCCAGTACAAAAGCTACCGAGAACAACACCCGCTCATAAGGAGACGAACACAACTCCCCTAAACACCCCACCAAACGCACCAACAATGGCAATGACACCGGCCGCCTACAGTCACGCGACTGAGCCCCTTTTCGAAAACCCTTCATCGCCTGTCGCACCAGAAAATCCTTAGTCGCGTCCCGAACCCCTTGCATCTGGAACAAAAAGGCCAACGCCGCCAACTTGCAACCAATCACCGAAACAGACCTGCCTTCCGAAAAATCCCCACTTATTAACATCAGTACCCCCAACACTCGACCCTGGTAACCCGACTCCATGAACTCCCTACTTTCCAACTTTGCCCATTCCTGCCACACCGCCTGATATCGGCACCAAGTAGCCTCAGACACCGATCTCCGAATTCCCTCAAAAGCTACACCGATGCCAGGTCCCACAGCCAGTTCGGGCAAGGTTCCCCCTCCGCGTCCGCTTCCGGCACCAGCTTCCTGAACCTGCAAAACTGAAACCGTGATAGCGCATCAGCCACCTCGTTGCGAATCCCAGGCACATGCCGAGCCACCACGCAAATGTTTAACTCCAAACAACGCAACACTAGATGCCTTAAATACCCCACAACCGGCGGGGATTTTGCCGACAGTGCGTTGATGGAATGCACCACCTCCATGTTTTCACAATGCATGCAAACCCTTCTTCCAGCAAAAACAGGGCCCCACAACTCCACCGCCACAATAATGGGAAACAATTCCAACAGCGCCAAATTCCTCACCAAACCTGCTTCCACCCACCGCCGCGGCCACTTTCCCACGCACCAGCGCGTTTGAAAAATTGCTCCAAAACCTGTCGCCCCAGCCGCATCCGTGTACAATTCCAGCTGGCTATTGGACACCGCCTCGCTCATCCAAAGGGTCCGACCGTTGTACCGGTCCAAGAACTCCTCCCACACCAACAAATCCCCTTTCATCATTTTTGTCACTCTGACAAAGTGATTTGGAGCTTTTACCCCTGCGGTTGCGCTCGCCAGTCTCCTATTAAATATCCGCCCCATCGGCATAATGCGACAAGCGAAATTCAATTTTCCGAGCACTGACTGCAACTCGCGCAACCGCACCTTCTTGGCCTGAGACAAAAACCGCACCGACGCCTTCAAATCCAACAGCTTTCCCTCCGGCAACCGGCATTCCATTGCCAGTGTATCAATTTCGATACCTAAGAAACATAATACCGTCACCGGCCCTTCTGTTTTGTCTTTTGCCAACGGAATACCCAGGCTCCGCGCGATCCGCTCTAACGTAAACAACAACAAGGAGCAAACCGAAGAGCCCGCCGGACCCACGCAAAAGAAGTCATCCAAATAGTGAATCACCGAATGGACTCCTGCCACCTCCTTGACTACCCATTCCACAAACGTACTGAATGCCTCAAAATAAGCACACGAAATGGAACAGCCCATCGGCAGGCAACGATCCACATAGTATTCACCATCCCACATACACCCTAAGAGATGAAAGCTCTCTGGATGCACCGGGAGTAAACGAAAAGCTGCTTCCACATCCGCCTTTGCCATCAGGGCCCCCCGCCCCGCTACCCTTACCAGCTCCAAGGCCCTATCGAACGATACATAACATACCGCCGACAATTCCGGTGATATCCCATCATTCACCGACAATCCCGCCGGATAAGATAAATGATGAATGAGCCGAAATTTGTTCGGCTCCTTCTTAGGTACCACCCCAAGGGGGGAAATCCGTAAATTAGAGAATGGCGGGTCCTGGAATGGGCCCGCCATCCTCCCCAACTCCACCTCCTTCTGCAGCTTTTCCTTCACCACCGCCGGATGTTCTTTTGCGGACCGCAAGTTTCCCGGGCGAAACACCGGCGCCTCAGATTCAAACGGAATCCGAAAGCCCTCTGTAAAACCACGTTCCAACAACTCCGCCGCCCGCACATCCGGGTATCTACTTAAATAGGGAAGCATCGCCTCTACCCTCACTGGCGTCCTCCCTTTTTCCAGACCCCTCCCCCGCCTTTCCTTTGCCTTTCTTGAAGCACCTGGCCAGAGGGTGGGACCCTCCACATCCGGAACACTCGTGTCTGAACCGACAAGAGGCCCCGAACTTACACTGTCCCTCGTTATACTGCCAACAAGCTCCCTTTTTCTGTCCAGCCGAGGACCCGCCACTCGCACCCGGGCTCCCGGCACCCCCTCGAAAGGGCTGAGCCGGCGCCGTCATTAACCGCATCCACAAAGAAATATCCTTGTGGCCCCACTGGACTCCCGGCCGCAGAGCCTTCCGCTGCCGGAACTGCTCATCATATCTCAACCACCCCAAACCGCCGTATACTCTATACGCTTCCCCTATCGCGTCCATATATCCAAATAGGGCGGAACAATGCTCCGGCTCCTTTTCCCCGATCACACTGGCTAAGATAGCAAAGGCCTGCAACCAATTGGTAAACGTCCTCGGGATCAACCTATATCGCCGTTTTTCCTCATCCTCCTTCTCCTTTTTTGTATCACTAGGTTTCACCTTATCCAAATTAAACTTTTCCAAGGGAAGCAGGGAAAAAAATTCCACATACTCCCCCTTCCAAATCTTTTCCCTCACCTCCTTTTTCAAATGAACCCCTAACTGCCCTTCAAAGCACACATAAATTTCACTCCGTGCCCTATCATCCAAACGCACTACCTCATCCTCCTTTTCTTTTTCCTTTTCCGCCTCCTTACTCGCACCCACGGAAGCCGCCCCACCAGCCTCCTGTCCCGTACCTGCCGCCGAGGTCGTGTCCCCCGCAGCAACATCGCGCACCGGCGCTTCTGTCCGCACCACCTCCGTGGGGCCCACCCACGCCCCCACCGGAGCCCCAGGCCCAGTCCGACTAACCCGTTCCGCAGACAACCCCTGCAACACCCCCAAAAGCTGCCCCAAAACTCCGGACCCGGTAAACCAGACTGCCCGACCGCACTCGCCCCCAGCGCAACGCGTCCCGCGACGGAACCCCCGCCCTCGCCCGCGCTACCCACAGCATGTAACATTTCTGTTGTCTGCTCACCAGGCTGCCGTTGAGCCGACGCCGGAACAGCCGTGCCACGATCTTCCAGCTGCCGCTCCGTCCGACCTGCCGCTGCTCCTTCTTCCTCGCTGGAGTCTGATGCGCTGCCGAAATCCTCAGGGGGGACCAGCGAGGGGACAGCCCGCACCTGGCGGCCGTCAACCCCCACGGTCACCGCACCCCGCTCGTCCGGGCGACTCCTGCTTGACCTCTTCCTTTTCTCCCGCCGTGGCGCCCTGCCGCCGTCTCTTCCCGCTGTAATCGTGATATCCTGCTGCGCCGCCCCTTCTCCTGTCGTCCTCAGTGGGCTCCCTCCCTGCCGACTGCCGGAAGGCCGTGCCGAGCTTGCTCCTCGCCGGGACCCACCCCCAGCACGCTCCTCGCCGGGGGGGACCGTGACTACCGATCTCCTCTGTGCCTGCGGGCCACCGTACCCCTCCTCCGATCTCCTGACCTCGCCGCTCACATCCGCTCCCATCCCCCGTCCTGTTGCTCTCCCCTGCGGCCTGCAGGGAGTCTCCTCCGGCAATCCGGCACGCCGAGCGCCACCCCCAGCCGGCACATCACTGGGGGCTGCCGTCATCCATGCTCCGGTCTGGTGCTGCGCAGGCCGCGGACCGGAAGTGGGCCTCGCAGAGGCTCCGCCCACCCCCGACCCACGGGATCTCCGTCGCGGATTCCTCCCGGTGGCCGGCTGCTCCCCTAGGTTAGTTGGAGGGCTCCGCCGCTGCTCCGGAGGGTCCCCGCAGGGGCTCCTTGATCTGATTCTCCCCCTCCAGCTGGGGGAGTAGCGCTCCGGCGGTCGCGCCCGCCGAGCACGTAGCCACGGCCCGGGCGCTGGAACAGCAGGCGGCGCCGCTCCAGCCCCACAGACCGCTGCCAGCTGCTGCCTCAGGGCATCCACTCCCATGACCTCGGATGCCCCCCGCACCATCTCCAGGAGTTCAGCAAGGGCAGCCATGGCAGGAAGCAGCAGCAGCACTACGTCCTGGGACACAAAGATCAATCGACGAAAGGGGAGGTAAACAGCACACCCCCCTCTCTTATACCTCTCCCAACACCCCACCCCTTCCTTGCTCCCCCCCAATCCCCTTACAGCTCCCTACTACCAATCCTGTACTCCCACACATCCCCCATCCCATGCAAACCTATTAACCCTTTCCTAACCTTGCACCCTCCCGATCGTCATGGGGTCCATTCACCCCTATGGGGCTCACTGCCTTTCTTTCATAGGGGTCTTGGTGGTGATGACATTGATAGTGGTCCTGGGGGTGAGGACATTCATGGTGGTCTTAGTGGTCTTGGAGGTGATGACATTCATAGTGGTCTTAGGGGTAATTCATAGTGGTATTAGTGTTTAGTGATTGGATAGCGGGGTCATGGTGGTCATAGTTATAAGTGACTTGATGAATGTGATGGTGTTAATAGTGGTCATGGTGATTATAGATTGGATGGAGTAGTCATGGTGGTGATAGTTTTGAGTTAATGGTTGTGATATTGATAATGTGGTCTTGGTGGTGGGGAAGAATACGGTGGTCTTGTTATTGATGGAGATCATGATGGTTTTGGTGGTTTTAGACTGGTTGTACTGATTATGGTAGTGATAGTAATAAGTGAGATCATAATGTTGGTGGAAATAGTGGTCATGGAAGTGATGGTAGAAATGGAGTTGATGGACGTTTCAATGATGTTGGAGCTGATTTTTGTCCTGGTGATGATCGTTATGATTCAGCTGATGATTGGGGTTGATGGTCATCATGGTAACAAAGTTAACAATAAAGCTGATGGCGGTTACGATATTTGGAGTTGATTTTGGTGATGGTGGTGATGATAACGGAGATGAGGATCATGATGGTGGTAATACTGTGGATGATGATGGAGTATATGAAGTTCATTGAGGTCACGGTGGTGATAGATTGAATGGATTTGTGACCATGGTGTCACTGGTTATGCTGGAGTTGGTTATCATGTTGATGGTTATGAGGGTGATGGAAGTTACTGTCGTGTTGATAGCAGAGTATAGGGCGATGACTGTGCTCATAGTGGGGATGATAACAATAACATAAAGACCCCTCTACGGGAACTTCTAGATCTGAAGAACGTGTGGAGGCCTTGAACTCTATGATTGTGGCTTGGAGGATCTCCATTTCTCATTGACAGTCTTCCATTATGGATTCTTGTGTCATGCCCCATTCTTCTACATCATGATTGCTCATTAGATGGAGGTCAATGGTGGGAGATGTCAACAGCTGCTCTTTGAGAAGAACTTCAAGCACTTTGCTAATTGGCACATGACATTTATGTTCTGGTGCAGAAGAAATGTGGCATCTTTTGGTCGGATCTGGGTTTGGTGGATGCCCAATTATTAAGTTCTTTGAAGCCCATTTCATGGACAACCTTGCTTGGAAAAAATATTCCCACCGGCTTGTTCCAATCCCTTCTATCCATGAAGAGGAGGGGAGGACTTTCCTTTTCCACTTGGCCAATTTTTTACACACTCGCAGCTCTTCTCAAGAGGACAGTTCTGCACAACCCCCTGAAGCAAAAGGCTAAGGGCCAAACAAGACTTGGCCCCATTTTTCTAGGGCCACATGGGTGTCATGACTTGTTCTGATCTTGGGATCATTTTTCCAGAACTTTGCTTTTGCATCCTTCACTCTTGGAGTTCTCTACTCTTTTTCTGGCATTAGGCCGCTTTCCAAGGATTTTTCGAACCCATTTTATAGAATGGATCCAAATCACTGGTAACTACTGATGGATCCTTGGAGAGCGCCAAAACTTTCAACATATTTTACCCTTAATATTTCCATTGGAAGAGGCTGTGTCGGACTGGGGTTTCCTGAGCTCGAGGAGGAGATCTTTTGGCCGCCCCCTCTATATACGCAGCTCCTACAATCGTATAGTCACGGTGATAATGGTAACTTCTCTGATTAATGCACCGCGTGCAGGGTTCTCAGCGGTGACGGCAACGTTGTGGTAAAGTTAAGATTTCCTGTTGAGACATTTTTTCTTGTTAAACTAATAATAAGAAGCATCATATTGGATATTGTGCAATTACACAGTATAAAAACCCGGGTGCTGCGTACACGATACGGCAGACTGGACACAGACAGGGGGACAGGGCAGGCTGAGATACTCTCAAAGGAGGGTGAAGGTTTAGATACATCCAAGAGATTGTACAGAGGGAAGAATAACAGTCTTAGCTGAGATACAATCCAACTGCTGGGGAAACGGAGGGGCCGTGCCGGCTTAGATACACCACAGCCATCGCACGGCGTGGAGCAGCAGAGGTCATAGTCTGAGCTGCAGGAATATACTGGAGGAGAATGGAGCTGTGTCTGCAGCTGAGCCTGATCCTGCAGGTGGCAGCCATGATGTATTCTGCCCCCCGCATCAGCCCCCCGCATCAGCGCCCCACAGCAGCCCCCCACAGCAGCCCCCCGCAGCAGCGCCCAGTGGACGAGGCACTAGATGTATACAATAAGGAGCTGGGCTCTGCTGGATTCCTGTTTGGGATCCTCCAGGTATGTACATGTACAACTATATATATATATTATATATATATGTCTAACGTCTCCTCTCCTTCTATATATTGAGATCAGTGTGATGTCCGGGAACGGTCACTATGGATTCTTTGGATGAAATGTATTGTCAAGGTTGGGAATTTTGGGGAAACCTCAAATGGGGTTTCTCAGGGTCACAGAGATGGATTTCAAATCAATCTGTGCAGATATATGTATGAGGAAAAATGACCACACAGAGACGTGTCTCTATCCGGGAGAAGCTCAATGCTCTTCTAACCCGTATATTGTCAAACAATCACAGTTATACAATTCAACATTTGACTTTAAAGCGAGAACAAGGAGTAAGAGATAAAGCCCCAGCTTCACATCCCAGCTGCTGAGAACCAACATGTTATGGATACAAACAGTGTGTTATGAATACTTCTTTGTTCATTGTACATTTTGACTTATCCATCTTGGTTAACACATTCCTGAGTGCACATTTTAAAATCATATTATGGCATCTATGCGATTGTCATACAGATAACTATGCAACGGCATCTATACTATACTCACACAGATGATCTTATTACATCTGGACAAACGGCCTACAGCCCAGGCCTTACCCTCACATTAGCTCTTATCTGTAAAAGTATAGAAAGTATCATATATACATGACTACTATATACTGCACTGTGCAGGTTTTAGACAGGTGAGAATATACTGCAGAGTAACAGACTTACTAAAATAGACGTATTAATGCTTTATCTGTATTAATACATAAAATGTAAAGTGACTGAACAAGAGAGAAATGCAAATCCCCTCAGTATTCAGTGACCGCCCGTCTCCTCCATCCTCAGTATTCAGTGACCGCTCGTCTCCTCCATCCTCAGTATTCAGTGACCGCTCGTCTCCTCCATCCTCAGTATTCAGTGACCGCTCGTCTCCTCCATCCTCAGTATTCAGTGACCGCACGTCTCCTCCGTCCTCAGTATTCAGTGACCGCTCGTCTCCTCCGTCCTCAGTATTCAGTGACCGCTCGTCTCCTCCATCCTCAGTATTCAGTGACCGCTCGTCTCCTCCATCCTCAGTATTCAGTGACCGCACGTCTCCTCCATGCTCAGTATTCAGTGACTGCCCGTCTCCTCCATCTTCAGTATTCAGTGACCGCCTGTCTCCTCCGTCCTCAGTATCCAGTGACCACCCGTCGCCTCTCTAACTTCTTTGTTACTTGTGCACAGGTTTTGGAGTAGTTTTGCAGGAGGGTGTCCCAAATATCTTGGAGAACTGACCCCTGAT
This sequence comes from Anomaloglossus baeobatrachus, assembly GCF_048569485.1. NCBI lineage: Eukaryota > Metazoa > Chordata > Amphibia > Anura > Aromobatidae > Anomaloglossus > Anomaloglossus baeobatrachus. The sequence goes on along the minus strand of NC_134358.1, from coordinate 569,250,179 downwards.
CTTCTGTGCATGAGGCTTGAGCGCAATGGCGTAACTAGAATTCGATGGGCCCAGTGCAAAATCTGGACTTGGCACCCCAACCCCCTCTGGGTACAGGATAATTATGATGACACTTTGCTCTTTCCCCCAGCACCCAGCTTTCCCATACTCTGATATCCCTCTTTCCCCCAGCACCCAGCTTTCCATGTTCTGATATCCATTTTGTCCTCAGCACCCAGCTTTCTAATGCTTTGCTATATATCTTTTCCTAAGCACCCAGCTTGTCCTTGATATCATAGCATAGGAAAGCTGGGTGCTGAGAGAAAAATCTATAGCAAAACATGGGAAAGTTGAGTACTGAGAGAAAGATGTATAGCAGAGCATGGAAAAGCTGGGTGCTGAGGACAAGATGGGTATCAGAATATAGGAAAGCTGGGTGCTGAGGGATATGGATATCAGAGCATGGGAAATCTGGGTGCTTAGGACAAGATGGATATCAGAATATAGGAAAGCTGGGTGCTGAGGGATATGGATATCAGAGCATGGGAAATCTGGGTGCTTAAGACAAGATGGATATCAGAATATAGGAAAGCTGGGTGCTGAGGGATATGGATATCAGAGCATGGGAAATCTGGGTGCTGAGGACAAGATGGGTATCAGAATATAGGAAAGCTGGGTGCTGAAGGATATCAGAGCATGGGAAAGCTGGGTGCTGAAGGATATCAGAGCATGGGAAAGCTGGGTGCTGAATTAAAGATGTATACCAGGGCATAGGAAAGCTGGGTGCTGAGGGAAAGAGCCTCATTACCTCAGCACCCAGCTTTTCCATCCCATACTTGTACCTTTGTCCCCCATCCTGGTATATAGCCCCATCCATGGAGACACCCAGGCTAGGGCTAGTAGATCCAGGAGAAACAAAATGCAGTGAACATAGGCATGAATAAATGAATTAGTATATTCCACCATATAGTATTATGTAGCCCCCATATAGTAGTATACAGCCTTTACATTCCACCATATAGCAGTATGCAGCCCCCATATATATAATCAGATACATCCGATACATCAAGAAGGCTTAAATATGGAAACTCCCAACAATGTAGAAAATCAGAAAAACTGAGTCATATTCCAAAATTCAATTTAAAAAGTACAATTTTATTGAATACAAAATTTGATAAAATCAACAAACAGTAAGGGGGGAAAAGGGTAAGGTGCAATGAGTAGGAACAGCAGAATTACTGCGGGGGGATCCCCACACTGACTGGTGTTTAGCTTACTAGGTTGTACCGGTTTGGCTGACCCAGGCGTTGGTAACACCATGCAAGCACCTTTTCTACATTATGTGGGATATACTCTGTGCCTGTAAATTATACATTCGGCACGTCCTATACCCCTTAAAACATTTGTGCTCACAAACTACTGTACCCGCGGTAATTCTGCTGTTCATTCTCATTGCACCTTACCTTTTCCCCCCTTACTGTGTGTTGATTTTATCAAATTTTGTATTCAATAAAATTGTACTTTTTAAATTGAATTTCGGAATATGACTCAGTTTTTCTGTTTTTCTGCAGCCCCCATATAGTAGTATACAGCCCTTATATTCCACCATATAGTATTATGTAGCCCCCATATAGTAGTATACAGCCTTTATATTCAACCATATAGCAGTATGTAGCCCCCATATAGTAGTATACAGCCTTTATATTCAACCATATAGCAGTATGCAGCCCCTATATAGTAGTATACAGCCCTTATATTCCACCATATAGCAGTATGCAGCCCCCATATAGTAGTATACAGCCCTTATATTCCACCATATAGCAGTATGCAGCCCCCATATAGTAGTATACAGCCCTTATATTCCACCATATAGCAGTATGCATCCCCCATATAGTAGTATACAGCCTTTATATTCAACCATATACCAGTATGCAGCCCCCATATAGTAGTATGCAATGCTCTGCTCCCTCTGACCCGCCAGGACCGGGGTATAAATGATGATTATGAGACATTGATGTATTTCATTTTTCCTCAGGATAAGTCCCGTGACAGCGAGAATATAACATTCATCATCAAGGAGACGGTTTGCTCCAAATCAGCAAGAAAAGAACAAAGCTGTCCCTTTAAGACAGACGGGGTGAGTGGGAATCCGCAGCTCCGGCACTGGTAATGCCGGCAGAGTCACCATAGATGTTAGCGGCAATTCTGACGTTTTGTCTTGCAGGTTGTGAAGATCTGCACAGCGTCACTACCCGGGCAAGAAGGAAGACGTCTGGATGTCAGCTGCCACAACATGGACGCCTCGGTATGTCTCCTGCCTTCCCAGGCTTCTGATTATTGCAAATGCATGAGTAACTGAGGAGCAAGGGATCAATAGTGATCACGTGAGGTCAAGGGATCTAAAGAGATCATCTGACATAGAGGAAATCAAAAGTGATCAGCTGAGGTAATAATCAATAGTGATCAGCTGAGCTAGAGGAGATCAATAGTGATCAGATGAGGTGGAGGAGATCAATACTGATCAGGTGAGGTGGAGGAGATCAATAGTGATCAGCTGAGATTTAGGAGATCAATAGTGATTAGCTGAGGTGTAGGGGATCAAAAGTCATAAGCTTATGTGGAGGAGATCAATAGTGATCAGCTGAAGTGGAGGAGATCAATATAGTGAGATGCTGATGTGGAGGGGATCAATAGTGATAAGCTGAAATGTAGGAGATCAATAGTGATCAGCTGAGATGGAGGAGATCAATAGTGATCAGCTGGGGTAATGATCAATACTGATCAGCTGAGGTGGAGGAAATCAATAGTGATCAGCTGAGGTAAAGATCAATAATGACCAACTGAGATGGAGGATATCAATAGTGATAAGCTGAAATTTAGGAGATCAATAGTGATCAGCTGAGATGGAGGCGATCAATAGTGATTAGCTGAGGTGAAGGAGATCGATAGTGATCATCTGAGATAGAGGAGATCAATAGTGACCAGTTGAGGTTAAGGAGATCAATAGTGATCAGCTGAGGTGAAGGGGATCAATAGTGATCAGCTGAGGTGTGGAGGATCATAAGTGACGAGTTAAGATGTAGAGGATCGATAGTATCTGAGGAATGATACAATCTGAATTATTAGCTCTAATCACTGACTTATCATCTCAGATCACTGACCTATTATCTCAGATCACTGACCTATTATCTCAGATCACTGACTTATTATCTCAGATCACTGACTTATTATCACAGATCACTGACTTATTATCACAGATCACTGACTTATCTCAGATCACTGACTTATCATCTCAGATCACTGACTTATCATCTCAGATCACTGACTTATTATCTCAGATCACTGACCTATTATCTCAGATCACTGACTTATCATCTCAGATCACTGACTTATTATCTCAGATCACTGACTTATTATCTCAGATCACTGACTTATTATCTCAGATCACTGACTTATTATCTCAGATCACTGACCTATTATCTCAGATCACTGACTTATCATCTCAGATCACTGACTTATTATCTCAGATCACTGACTTATCATCTCAGATCACTGACCTATTATCTCAGATCACTGACTTATCTCAGATCACTGACTTATTATCTCAGATCACTGACTTATTATCTCAGATCACTGACTTATCATCTCAGATCACTGACTTATTATCTCAGATCACTGACTTATCATCTCAGATCACTGACCTATTATCTCAGATCACTGACTTATCATCTCAGATCACTGACTTATTATCTCAGATCACTGACTGATCATCTCAGATCACTGACTTATTATCTCAGATCACTGACTTATTATCTCAGATCACTGACTTATTATCTCAGATCACTGACTTATCATCTCAGATCACTGACTTATTATCTCAGATTACTGACTTATCATCTCAGATCACTGACTTATTATCTCAGATCACTGACTTATTATCTCAGATCACTGACTTATTATCTCAGATCACTGACTTATTATCTCAGATCACCCACTTATTATCTCAGATCACCCACTTATTATCTCAGATCACTGACTTATCATCTCAGATCACTGACTTATCATCTCAGATCACTGACTTATTATCTCAGATCACTGACTTATTATCTCAGATCACTGACTTATTATCTCAGATCACTGACTTATTATCTCAGATCACTGACTTATTATCTCAGATCACTGACTTATCATCTCAGATCACTGACTTATTATCTCAGATCACTGACTTATTATCTCAGATCACTGACTTATTATCTCAGATCACCCACTTATTATCTCAGATCACCCACTTATTATCTCAGATCACTGACTTATCATCTCAGATCACTGACTTATCATCTCAGATCACTGACTTATTATCTCAGATCACTGACTTATTATCTCAGATCACTGACTTATTATCTCAGATCACTGACTTATTATCTCAGATCACTGACTTATTATCTCAGATCACTGACTTATTATCTCAGATCACTGACTTATCATCTCAGATCACTGACTTATCATCTCAGATCACTGACTTATTATCTCTGATCACTGACTTATTATCTCAGATCACTGACTTATTATCTCAGATCACTGACTTATCATCTCAGATCACTGACTTATCATCTCAGATCACTGACTTATTATCTCAGATCACTGACTTATTATCTCTGATCACTGACTTATTATCTCTGATCACTGACTTATCATCTCTGATCACTGACTTATCATCTCAGATCACTGACATTATCTCTGATCACTGACTTATTATCTCAGATCACTGACTTATTATCTCAGATTACTGACTTCTTATCTCTGATCACTGACTTATTATCTCTGATCACTGACTTATCATCTCAGATCACTGACATTATCTCTGATCACTGACTTATTATCTCAGATCACTGACTTATTATCTCAGATCACTGACTTATTATCTCAGATCACTGACTTATCATCTCAGATCACTGACATTATCTCTGATCACTGACTTATTATCTCAGATCACTGACTTGCTATCTCCTCCCTCAATAAGGATACACCTTACAAGATGTCAGACACAACCTCTTGTCCTTCCTTCACAGGTTGAAGCTTTGCAGAGTGGAGAAAACAAGTCAAGCTCTAAGGCTCATCACATTTTAAAGCTTTTAAAAAGCGGAAAGAAGAAAGTGGAGACGAATTTCCGTCAGTTTGATAAGCAGAGCGTTGTGGGCAGCCACGCCGTGTCCTCCTGCGTCGCCTGCATCTTTGAGATGCTCAATCAAAATAGGAACATAAATGTCTCAGGTCAATAATGTCGTCCGGACATCGACCGAAGTCACCGGAGTCCGAGCGGAGAAAGACCATCACGTAATAGGAACTACAACTCCCAGCATGTACTGACAGCCGCCGCAGCGAGATGAGGGCAGGAGCGTCGTGTATTCACTCTGATACTTAATAGTTGTAACTGTGATTATGTTTGGGATAAATGGAGCTTTGTCTTTTGACGGTGTCTCAAGGAGGTAGTCAATAAAGTTTATTCATGAGATCTCTGCTTGCTGTCAGTGAATGAAAAGACTCACTGTTTATAAAGGAGTCTGAAAACCAACCTCAGTCCTGCTTCTGTTACAATGTATCAGCGCAGATAAAAGGGATCAGCTGCTACTGAGCAGGAAGCGCAGGAAACAAACAGGTAGAGGGAGTATTGTATCCTGTGCGAGGAGAAATTCATAAAAGGAGGGAAGAAGAGAGAAAGGAAGGGAAAATGGAAGAAAAGAAAGGGAGAGATGGAGGGAGGAGGGAAGGAAAGAGGTGAGGGAGGGAGGAAGATAGAAGAAACGGAGGGAATCAGGAAGGAGGGAAAGGAAGGGATGGAGGGACGAGGGAAGGAAAGAGGTGAGGGAGGGAGGAAGATAGAAGAAACGGAGGGAATCAGGAAGGAGAAAAAGGAAGGGATGGAGGGACGAGGGAAGGAAAGAGGTGAGGAAGATAGAAGAAACGGAGGGAATCAGGAAGGAGAGAAAGGGAGGGAAGAAGGAAGGAGAAAGGAAGAATGAATAAAGGAATGAAGGAAAGAAGGGAGGAAGAACAAGTGAAGGATGTAAGGAAGGAATGAAAGAAGTAAGGGAGGAAAAAGGAAGGAAGTGAGAAAGGAAGAGAGAAAGCAAGGAAAGAGGAAGGAAGGGAAGGAGGAAGAAAGAAACAAAGGATGGAAGGAATAGAGGGAAGAAGGAAGGAGAAAAGAAGGAAGGGAGAAAGGAAGGAAGGAGGAAAAAAGGAAGGGAAAATGGAAGGAGAGGGAGGAGGGAAGGAAAGAATTGAGGGATGAAGGAGGATAGAAGAAGTGGAGGGAATCAGGAAGGAGAGAAGGGATGAAAGAATAATGGAGGAAGGGTGAAAGGAAAGAACGAGGAAGGGAGGGAAGAAGGAAGGAAGGGGAAAGGATGAATAAAGAAATGAAGGAGGGAAGGGAGGAAGGACAAGTGAAGGATGTAAGGAAGGAATGAAAGGAGTAAGGGAGGAGAAAGGAAGAGAGAAAGAGGGAAGAAGGAAGGGAAGGAGGAAGGCAGTAGAAGGAAAAAGGAAGGGAGAAAGGAAGGAAGAGAGAAATGAGGGAAGAAGGAAGGAAGGAGGGAAGAAGGAAGGAAGGAGAAAGGAAGGATGAAAAGAGAAAGTGAGGGAAAATTAATGAGGGAGAGACAAATATGAAAGGAAAGGAAGGACAAAAAGAAATGTGGGTAAAAAAAGAGAAGGATGAAAAGAGAAAATAATAACGAAGAGGACAAAAAGAGAGAAAGGAAAGAAGAAAAGAGAATGAATGGTAGAAAAAAGAAAGAGAGGGAAGAAGGATGACAAGAGAAAGGGAAAGAACTAAAAAAAAGTGTAAAGAAAGAAAGTAGAAAAAGAAAAAAAAAAGGATGAAAAATGTGTGAGGAAAAAGTAAAATCAAAAAGGAAAAAAAGATATAGAAGTAAACGTGTAATAGAAGATGTGAAGGAAGGAAATGTCTCACAAGGTTCATGTAGTATAGAATATATCACAGCTATGCTGCCGATCATTGCTGCTGAGGTCAGTGACTGGCTGCAGCGGTCCTGTGATATCGGCAGCGCTGGACCCCGCGAGCACCAGCCCCATTTGTTATTTTCCACATGTGGGGAGAAAAAATCATGGAACATAGGAGACGACACAAAGAAGGGTTAAAATAAGAGAAGATGGCGGCGAGACATGACCGGATCCCATAAAGGATTACTTCTGCAAGTGTCCGCTCCGTCCTGAGACGCCTCCGCCTCCGTCACCTCCGCCCTCAGAAATATGCGCCGGCCCCGAGTGTTTACTGAGCGCACACTTCAGATGCGGAGTGCTCGTACCTCAGCCAGGTGATACCGGGTGATACCATGGACGGCTGCCTGCGGTGTCTGCTCCTCTGCGGCCCCCTCTTCTCCGTCACAGCCGCCCCCGTCCGTCCTCACACACACACGGATGACATCCTCCGCCTCAGTAACACATTCTGGCCTCAGGATTTCCTATTCAAGCTCCTGAAGACTGAAGATGGCGCCGCCGGGCCGGTGAGGGATCTACTGGGGTCTTCATGTGGGGGGTATCGCCAGTCTGACGTCATCGGGGGAGATCCAGGATCTGTCACGTCATTCTGCATCTGATGACGAGTTCTGCTATTCCCCATTATACTTTCCATGTCGATTCCTCAAGATCTCCGCTTGCTGTCAGTGAAGGGAATGTCTCAGCGGTTCTGATAACGTGAGCGTCCATCACACGAACGCAGGATAAATGCCCTGGAGGTAACACTGAAGGCTCCACTGACTGACAGCAAGTTGAAGGCTCCACTGACTGACTGCAAGCTGAAGGCTCCACTGACTGACAGCAAGCTGAAGGCTCCACTGACTAACAGCAAGCTGAAGGCTCCACTGACTGACTGCAAGCTGAAGGCTCCACTGACTGACTGCAAGCTGAAGGCTCCACTGACTAACAGCAAGCTGAAGGCTCCACTGACTGACAGCAAGTTGAAGGCTCCACTGACTGACTGCAAGCTGAAGGCTCCACTGACTAACAGCAAGCTGAAGGCTCCACTGACTGACAGCAAGCTGAAGGCTCCACTGACTGACACCAAGCTGAAGGCTCCACTGACTGACTGCAAGCTGAAGGCTCCACTGACTGACAGCAAGCTGAAGGCTCCACTGACTGACTGCAAGCTGAAGGCTCCACTGACTGACAGCAAGCTGAAGGCTCCACTGACTGACAGCAAGCTGAAGGCTCCACTGACTGACTGCAAGCTGAAGGCTCCACTGACTAACAGCAAGCTGAAGGCTCCACTGACTGACTGCAAGCTGAAGGCTCCACTGACTGACTGCAAGCTGAAGGCTCCACTGACTGACAGCAAGCTGAAGGCTCCACTGACTGACTGCAAGCTGAAGGCTCCACTGACTGACAGCAAGCTGAAGGCTCCACTGACTGACATCAAGCTGAAGGCTCCACTGGCTGACAGCAAGCTGAAGGCTCCACTGACTAACAGCAAGCTGAAGGCTCCACTGACTGACTGCAAGCTGAAGGCTCCACTGACTGACAGCAAGCTGAAGGCTCAACTGACTGACATCAAGCTGAAGGCTCCACTGACTGACAGCAAGCTGAAGGCTCCACTGACTGACAGCAAGCTGAAGGCTCCACTGACTAACAGCAAGCTGAAGGCTCCACTGACTAACAGCAAGCTGAAGGCTCCACTGACTGACTGCAAGCTGAAGGCTCCACTGACTGACTGCAAGCTGCAGGCTCCACTGACTAACAGCAAGCTGAAGGCTCCACTGACTGACAGCAAGCTGAAGGCTCCACTGACTGACTGCAAGCTGAAGGCTCCACTGACTGACAGCAAGCTGAAGGCTCAACTGACTGACATCAAGCTTAAGGCTCCACTGACTGACAGCAAGCTGAAGGCTCCACTGACTGACTACAAGCTGAAGGCTCCACTGACTGACTGCAAGCTGAAGGCTCCACTGACTGAATGCAAGCTGAAGGCTCCACTGACTGACAGCAAGCTGAAGGCTCCACTGACTGACTGCAAGCTGCAGGCTCCACTGACTGACTGCAAGTTGAAGGCTCCACTGACTGACTGCAAGCTGAAGGCTCCACTGACTGACTGCAAGCTGAAGGCTCCACTGACTGACTGCAAGCTGAAGGCTCCACTGACTGACAGCAAGCTGAAGGCTCAACTGACTGACATCAAGCTGAAGGCTCCACTGACTGACTGCAAGCTGAAGGCTCCACTGACTGACTGCAAGCTGAAGGCTCCACTGACTGACTGCAAGCTGAAGGCTCCACTGACTGACTGCAAGCTGAAGGCTCCACTGACTGACAGCAAGCTGAAGGCTCCACTGACTGACTGCAAGCTGAAGGCTCCACTGACTGACAGCAAGCTGAAGGCTCCACTGACTGACAGCAAGCTGAAGGCTCCACTGACTGACTGCAAGCTGAAGGCTCCACTGACTAACAGCAAGCTGAAGGCTCCACTGACTGACTGCAAGCTGAAGGCTCCACTGACTGACTGCAAGCTGAAGGCTCCACTGACTGACAGCAAGCTGAAGGCTCCACTGACTGACTGCAAGCTGAAGGCTCCACTGACTGACAGCAAGCTGAAGGCTCCACTGACTGACATCAAGCTGAAGGCTCCACTGGCTGACAGCAAGCTGAAGGCTCCACTGACTAACAGCAAGCTGAAGGCTCCACTGACTGACTGCAAGCTGAAGGCTCCACTGACTGACAGCAAGCTGAAGGCTCAACTGACTGACATCAAGCTGAAGGCTCCACTGACTGACAGCAAGCTGAAGGCTCCACTGACTGACAGCAAGCTGAAGGCTCCACTGACTAACAGCAAGCTGAAGGCTCCACTGACTAACAGCAAGCTGAAGGCTCCACTGACTGACTGCAAGCTGAAGGCTCCACTGACTGACTGCAAGCTGCAGGCTCCACTGACTAACAGCAAGCTGAAGGCTCCACTGACTGACAGCAAGCTGAAGGCTCCACTGACTGACTGCAAGCTGAAGGCTCCACTGACTGACAGCAAGCTGAAGGCTCAACTGACTGACATCAAGCTTAAGGCTCCACTGACTGACAGCAAGCTGAAGGCTCCACTGACTGACTACAAGCTGAAGGCTCCACTGACTGACTGCAAGCTGAAGGCTCCACTGACTGAATGCAAGCTGAAGGCTCCACTGACTGACAGCAAGCTGAAGGCTCCACTGACTGACTGCAAGCTGCAGGCTCCACTGACTGACTGCAAGTTGAAGGCTCCACTGACTGACTGCAAGCTGAAGGCTCCACTGACTGACTGCAAGCTGAAGGCTCCACTGACTGACTGCAAGCTGAAGGCTCCACTGACTGACAGCAAGCTGAAGGCTCAACTGACTGACATCAAGCTGAAGGCTCCACTGACTGACTGCAAGCTGAAGGCTCCACTGACTGACTGCAAGCTGAAGGCTCCACTGACTGACTGCAAGCTGAAGGCTCCACTGACTGACTGCAAGCTGAAGGCTCCACTGACTGACAGCAAGCTGAAGGCTCCACTGACTGACTGCAAGCTGAAGGCTCCACTGACTGACTGCAAGCTGAAGGCTCCACTGACTGACTGCAAGCTGAAGGCTCCACTGACTGACTGCAAGCTGAAGGCTCCACTGACTGACTGTAAGCTGAAGGCTCCACTGACTGACAGCAAGCTGAAGGCTCCACTGACTGACTGCAAGTTGAAGGCTCCACTGACTGACTGCAAGCTGAAGGCTCCACTGACTGACAGCAAGCTGAAGGCTCCACTGACTGACTGCAAGCTGAAGGCTCCACTGACTGACTGCAAGCTGAAGGCTCCACTGACTGACAGCAAGCTGAAGGCTCCACTGACTGACTGCAAGCTGAAGGCTCCACTGACTGACAGCAAGCTGAAGGCTCCACTGACTGACAGCAAGCTGAAGGCTCCACTGACTGACTGCAAGCTGAAGGCTCCACTGACTGACTGCAAGCTGAAGGCTCCACTGACTGACTGCAAGCTGAAGGCTCCACTGACTGACTGCAAGCTGAAGGCTCCACTGACTGACAGCAAGCTGAAGGCTCCACTGACTGACTGCAAGCTGAAGGCTCCACTGACTGACTGCAAGCTGAAGGCTCCACTGACTGACAGCAAGCTGAAGGCTCCACTGACTGACTGCAAGCTGAAGGCTCCACTGACTGACAGCTAGCTGAAGGCTCCACTGACTGACTGCAAGCTGAAGGCTCCACTGACTGACTGCAAGCGGAAGGCTCCACTGACTGACAGCAAGCTGAAGGCTCCACTGACTGACTGCAAGCTGAAGGCTCCACTGACTGACTGCAAGCTGAAGGCTCCACTGACTGACAGCAAGCTGAAGGCTCCACTGACTGACTGCAAGCTGAAGGCTCCACTGACTGACTGCAAGCTGAAGGCTCCACTGACTGACAGCAAGCTGAAGGCTCCACTGACTGACTGCAAGCGGAAGGCTCCACTGACTGACAGCAAGCTGAAGGCTCCACTGACTGACAGCAAGCTGAAGGCTCCACTGACTGACTGCAAGCTGAAGGCTCCACTGACTGACAGCAAGCTGAAGGCTCCACTGACTGACTGCAAGCTGAAGGCTCCACTGACTGACAGCAAGCTGAAGGCTCCACTGACTGACTGCAAGCTGAAGGCTCCACTGACTGACTGCAAGCTGAAGGCTCCACTGACTGACAGCAAGCTGAAGGCTCCACTGACTGACTGCAAGCGGAAGGCTCCACTGACTGACAGCAAGCTGAAGGCTCCACTGACTGACAGCAAGCTGAAGGCTCCACTGACTGACTGCAAGCTGAAGGCTCCACTGACTGACAGCAAGCTGAAGGCTCCACTGACTGACTGCAAGCTGAAGGCTCCACTGACTGACAGCAAGCTGAAGGCTCCACTGACTGACTGCAAGCGGAAGGCTCCACTGACTGACAGCAAGCTGAAGGCTCCACTGACTGACAGCAAGCTGAAGGCTCCACTGACTGACTGCAAGCTGAAGGCTCCACTGACTGACAGCAAGCTGAAGGCTCCACTGACTGACTGCAAGCTGAAGGCTCCACTGACTGACAGCAAGCTGAAGGCTCCACTGACTGACTGCAAGCTGAAGGCTCCACTGACTGACAGCAAGCTGAGATCTAAACATATAAAGAATCAAGCAGAACATATATAAAACGTGCTGTGGACTCAGGATCGGGGGTTTTAGCCGCCATTTGTCACTTTCTCGGTTTCTGACAATTTCTTTCTTACATTTTTTCAGGAAATCTCCACGGGAAGGAAAGTTCTGAAATTCTCCATCAAAGAGACGACGTGTGCCACCTCCGACAACCAGGATCCCGCAGAGTGTGACTACAAACCTGACGGGGTCAGTGCCACTATAGGAGACTATACCGACTGAGCAGAGGATGGGAGTGATAGTCCAGAGCCAGGGGATCACATAGAGGGACACAGAGCAGGTGGGGGAAAGATCCAGAAGACATCTAGAATATGGGGAGGTCAAGAAAAGATCTAGAGCAGCTAAAGAAAAGATCCAGAAGAGATAAAGGGGGGGGGGCACAAGAAGAGAGCTAGAATTAGAGGAGGAATCAAGAGCAGTTCTAGACCAGACGACGAAAAGATCCAGAGTAGATCTAAGAAATAGAGGGCTGGTCGGTGAGAGATCTAGAATATATTGGACCGATCGATAAGAAATCTACAATATAGCCAAGAGATCTAGAACTGAAGGTAAAAAGAAAAAAGATCCAAGAGGGGATCGAGAAGATATCTAGACTATAGAGGGGGAATCGAGGAGCGATCTAGAATTGGGGGGTGACAAGAGATCTAGAATATATATATATATATATATATGCAGGAGATCCAGAAGTCTAGAGCAGATGGGAAAAAAATCAGAGGAGATCTATGATATGGAGGAGAAATCAAGAAGAGATCTAGAGCCGATAAAGACAAGATCCAGAAGAGATCTATCTTATAGCGAGGGAATTAAGAAGAGATCTAGAGCAGCTGGAGAAAAGATCCAGATGATATCTAGAATATAGAGGAGCGTGGACATGAAATCTAGAATTTAGAGGGGAAATCAAGAAGAGAACTAGAGCAGAGGGAGAAGAGATCCAGCAGAGATCTAAAATATAGAGAGGGATGAGGGAGAGATCTAGAATATATATAGTGGGTAAACCTAGAAGATATGTAGAGCTGATATGGGACATAGGCTATGTGCCCACAGGCGCTCGTACCTGCGGATATATTCGCAGGTACGGCCGCATGTTTCCCGCAGCTGCTCGCCGGCAGCCGCAGCTATTTTTAGCAGCGAGTTTCCAGCGGAATAGCTGCAGGAAACATGCGGAGTTTCACGCGATTTACCTGCGGACGTCCCGGCCTCTATCTCCATAGCGGAGGACCGGGATCTCCGCAAGTAAATCCGCATGAATAATTGACATGCAGTTAGGTGCGGCTGCGGGATCTCCGCAGCATGTTCGGCAGCTGCACTTTCCGCAGCGTGGACACAGACACTCCCCATGTCCCATAGGATAACATGGGGAGTGCCTGTACATGCTAGAACCTGCGGATTTATCTGGAGTTTCCAGAGTTTTCCGCGGCAAACTCCGCAGCAAAAAGCTCCCGCGGGCACATAGCCATATAGAGCACATATAGAAGAGACACAATATATAGAGTAGATGAAGAAGAGATATATAGTATAAAGAGCAGATATAGATGAGCTATAGATAAAAAGCAGATATGGAATAGAGAGACCTCAGCTGTAGAATGATACAGCTCCTATAGAGCCGACATATACAGACCAGGTATATGAGCCCCAGACCGCAGCTGTAGAATGATACAGCCCCTATACAGCCGACATGTACAGACCAGGTATATGAGCCCCAGACCGCAGCTGTATACTGATACAGCCCCTATACAGCCGACATGTACAGACCAGGTATATGAGCCCCAGACCTCAGCCGTAGAATGATACAGCCCCTATACAGCCGACATGTACAGACCAGGTATATGAGCCCCAGACCTCAGCCGTAGAATGATACAGCCCCTATACAGCCGACATGTACAGACCAGGTATATGAGCCCCAGACCGCAGCTGTATACTGATACAGCCCCTATACAGCCGACATGTACAGACCAGGTATATGAGCCCCAGACCTGAGCCGTAGAATGATACAGCCCCTATACAGCCGACATGTACAGACCAGGTATATGAGCCCCAGACCGCAGCTGTATACTGATACAGCCCCTATACAGCCGACATGTACAGACCAGGTATATGAGCCCCAGACCTCAGCCGTAGAATGATACAGCCCCTATACAGCCGACATGTACAGACCAGGTATATGAGCCCCAGACCGCAGCTGTATACTGATACAGCCCCTATACAGCCGACATGTACAGACCAGGTATATGAGCCCCAGACCTCAGCCGTAGAATGATACAGCCCCTATACAGCCGACATGTACAGACCAGGTATATGAGCCCCAGACCGCAGCTGTATACTGATACAGCCCCTATACAGCCGACATATACAGACCAGGTATATGAGCCCCAGACCTCAGCCGTAGAATGATACAGCCCCTATACAGCCGACATGTACAGACCAGGTATATGAGCCCCAGACCGCAGCTGTATACTGATACAGCCCCTATACAGCCGACATGTACAGACCAGGTATATGAGCCCCAGACCGCAGCTGTATACTGATACAGCCCCTATACAGCCGACATATACAGACCAGGTATATGAGCCCCAGACCGCAGCTGTATACTGAAACAGCCCCTATACAGCCGACATATACAGACCAGGTATATGAGCCCCAGACCTCAGCCGTAGAATGATACAGCCCCTATACAGCCGACATGTACAGACCAGGTATATGAGCCCCAGACCGCAGCTGTATCGTATCCCCTGACACTACTGCGTGTATCTCATCATGTGCAGGTGGTGATGGCGTGTGTGGCCGATATTATTACCGATCAGCACAAGAACAAGATCACATGGCAATGTATGGACGAAAGCTACAGACAGAAGGAAGAGGTAAAAGCAGGCGCAGCATGGTGGACGAGGCCCGTCATATACAGCACACATGGAGGATTACACAGAGAGAAAAGGATTATGTCCAGTGTCACAAGTAGGAATGTGTCCAACACAAGGAAGACATAAAACACCGCAACCGCATGAAAAGAATCATACACATACATACACATACATACACATACATACATACACGTACATACACATACATACACATACATACACATACATACACGTACATGCACAGACGCACAGGTACATAGAGTATATACACACATACACATACATGGACAGACGCACAGGTACATAGAGTATATACACACATACATACACATACATTGACAGACACACAGGTACATACAGTATATACACATACATGGACAGACACACAGGTACATAGAGTATATACACACATACATACACATACATGGACAGACACACAGGTACATACAGTATATGCACATACATGGACAGACGCACAGGTACATAGAGTATATACACACATACATACACATACATTGACAGACACACAGGTACATACAGTATATACACATACATGGACAGACACACAGGTACATAGAGTATATACACACATACATACACATACATTGACAGACACACAGGTACATACAGTATATACACATACATGGACAGACACACAGGTACATAGAGTATATACACACATACATACACATACATGGACAGACGCACAGGTACATAGAGTATATACACACATACATACACATACATTGACAGACACACAGGTACATACAGTATATACACATACATGGACATACATGGACAGACACACGGGTACATACAGTATATACACACATACATACACATACATGGACAGACGCACAGGTACATACAGTATATACACACATACATACACATACATGGACAGACACACAGGTACATAGAGTATATATACACATACATACACATACATGGACAGACGCACAGGAACATACAGTATATGCACACATACATATACATACATGGACAGACGCACAGGTACATACAGTATATACACACATACATACACATACATGGACAGACGTACAGGTACATAGAGTATATACACACATACATACACATATATGGACAGACACACAGGTACATACAGTATATACACACATACATACACATACATGGACAGACACAGGTACATACAGTATATACACACATACATACACATACATGGACAGACACACAGGTACATACAGTATATACACACATACATACACATACATGGACAGACACAGGTACATACAGTATATACACACATACATACACATACATGGACAGACACACAGGTACATACAGTATATACACACATACATACACATACATGGACAGACACACAGGTACATACAGTATATACACACATACATACACATACATGGACAGACACACGGGTACATACAGTATATACACACATACATACACATACATGGACAGATGCACAGGTACATAGAGTATATACACACATACATACACATATATGGACAGACACACGGGTACATACAGTATATACACACATACATACACATACATGGACAGATGCACAGGAACATACAGTATATACACACATACATACACGGACAGACACACGGGTACATACAGTATATACACACATACATACACATACATGGACAGATGCACAGGTACATAGAGTATATACACACATACATATACATACATGGACAGACACACGGGTACATACAGTATATACACACATTCATACACATACATGGACAGACACACAGGTACATACAGTATATACACACATACATACACGGACAGACACACGGGTACATACAGTATATACACACATACATACACATACATGGACAGATGCACAGGTACATAGAGTATATACACACATACATATACATACATGGACAGATGCACAGGTACATATAGTATATGCACACATTCATACACATACATGGACAGACACACAGGTACATAGAGTATATACACACATACATACACATACATGGACAGACACACAGGTACATAGAGTATATACACACATACATACACATACATGGACAGACGCACAGGAACATACAGTATATACAGATACATACATGGACAGACACACAGGTACATACAGTATACACACATACACATACATGGACAGACACACAGGTACATACAGTATATACACATACATACACATACATGGACAGACGCACAGGTACATATATACATACATACATGGACAGACACACAGGTACATACAGTATATACACACATACATACACATACATGGACAGACGCACAGGTACATACAGTATATACACACGTACATACGCATACATGTACAGACGCACAGGTACATACAGTATATACACATACATATGTGACGCCCCAGGGGCTGTGGGGTACTCGGTCGCGGGCGTGCGGTGCGCAGTGGGAACAGTCGCGGCCGTGGCCCGGTTTCATGGTCCTTGGGGTGTCGGCCCTCAGAAAAATGGATGAAAAATATATATAAAAGGGAAAATAAAAATAAAAGATTTCTTGATTGCGCTACTTGCGGTGTGCAGCCAGCTTATTGAAGCCGCCGCTGCAGAGTCCTGCTGGGTTGGTGGAGTGGTGCAGCTTAGGTGTTTTGGGCCCTCCACAAGCAGGGCAGACCCCAGCGGTGAATGATGGGGGTTGTAGTGGGGAACCGTCTGTGTGAGTGCACGGGGCAATAAGGGAACAGTCCACACCGGTATTGCAGTTTCAAATTGCCTTGTTTTACTTGGTTTTACTGCTTGGACCCGCTGGTGCTGGTTACAGGTGTTCCCGTTCCCCTTGTTCTCCCTGCCAGCTGTGACCTGGGTTGGCTGTCCTCCATGCACACTTGTTGTTGATGGGCTCCCGTGGCCTAGAGCTGCTTGGGAGTCCCTTCTCTTCAGTCTTGGTCCTATTGCAGACAGCCTGGACTATTTATGGGGTTCAGTCCCCGGTCCCCTCTTTGCTGCTGATGCTTCAGGCTCTTAGGGTAGGCGATGGACCCTGGAGATCTCCTCACCCAGCAGAGTTAACAGTTGACCATAAAATGTCCCGCTGTCCTGGGGTCTGCACCCCGCCTTGTGCTGAGTCCCGTGAGCCTTGGTTCCAGACTTCCACAGGCCCTCCGTGGTACCTGGAGTCTTAGGCCTAAGCCACACGTCGAGAAAATCGGTGCGAGTAGAGTGTGATAAAACATCGCATTCCCCTCGGACCAATTCTAGCCTGTGTCAGCACACATGAGCGATTGTTTTCTCAGCCCTAATCGGACCGAGAAAACAATCGCAGCATGCTGCGGGTGTAATGCGAGACTCTTTCTCTCGCACCCATTCAAGTGAATGGGGCGAGAGAAAAATCGCACTGCACTCGCGGTACACCGGTGTACCGTGCGTGCAGAGCGAGAATGGTAATAGCCGGTAACGGAGGAGAGAGGGAGATAAATCCCTCCCACCCCTCCTGAGAGCCGGCCCGCCCCCCGCAGCTGAGGTCCGCACGCACAGACACTAAAGAATGTATGTCTGGAACACCAATGGTGTGAACAGGGTGCAAGACTCAAAAATATACAACTAAACAATAGGATAAAGAGTTGCACACCAGTCACAATGTATAGGGGAATAATGAAAAGCATAACTGCTATGGGAATACTAGACTGAAAAATACAATGGACTATGTGAAATAAGTAAAAAATATGAAAATGGTATCTGCATAACTGCTATGAATAATAGGAATGAGAGATATTTAGCAATTGTATTGATCAATGCAAAGGAGCCCCAAAACCACGCCAATGTAATCTCTAGTTAGTATGCACTTTTTGCCTGAGAACCCTGCCCCACCCATAGCCATGTGTTTTATTTCACACATATATAGCTTGGTCCTTTGCTTCCCATACAGAGCAAGTTTTTAACTGCAGGTGAGGTTTCACACAGGTTAGGGACCCCAAAAATAGAGATTACCTTGGCGTTTGGTTTTGGGGCTCCTTTGCATTGATCAATACAATGGCTAAATATCTCTCATTCCTATTATTCATAGCAGTTATGCAGATACCATTTTCATATTTTTCACCTATTTCACATAGTCCATTGTATTTTTCAGTCTAGTATTCCTATAGCAGTTATGCTTTTCATTATTCCCCTATACATTGTGACTGGTGTGCAACTCTTTATCCTATTGTTTCTCACGCACAGTCAGACCGCAGACGCAGGGATGCTAGCATGACACTCGGCTCCTGCTGTGCTGCCAGTGTGAGCCGAGTGTCATGCGAGCATCGCACTAGTGCCCCGTGTGGCCCCGGCCTTACACTTCCACAGGTAACTCACGGTGCCTGGAGTCCTGGTTCCGTACTCCACAGTCCCTCACCCCTGTCACAGCTCTCCGGTGTTACTGCAGGTCTTGTTACACCTGTTCTTTCTGTACTTTCACTCTCAACTCCTT
Source organism: Anomaloglossus baeobatrachus (assembly GCF_048569485.1). Lineage (NCBI taxonomy): Eukaryota > Metazoa > Chordata > Amphibia > Anura > Aromobatidae > Anomaloglossus > Anomaloglossus baeobatrachus. The sequence goes on along the minus strand of NC_134358.1, from coordinate 569,230,720 downwards.
CTCTGTCCTCACACACTTCACTTCACTGACTACTTCCTTTGACTAAACACTTCTTCCCGCCAACTTCCCAACTGACTACTGGCCCCTCCCCCTCGCTGGGTCTCTCCTTACAGATTGGGTGGCTACTATCCAATCAGTGCCCATCCCTTTTACCTGTTGCTAGGCAGTCTCCCACTCTGGTTGGGGTTGTGTATGTGGTCTGAGGGTGCTGGTGCGTTGACTGGCACGGATATTCCGGGGTTTGGGGTTCCACTGGTTACATTTGTGGCACCTGGTACCTCAGGGGTGCTGCACATACACATACATGGACAGACGCACAGGTACATACAGTATATACACATTGTCATGTAAAACTGTTGAAGGATCCTCACCCCCCTCCTCTTTGCCATCAGCCACAGATCGTCATGACGATTATCTGATCGGCCTGAAAGTTTAGGTATTTATGGCTTTGGGTGATAGTACAGCCACAGCAAAGGGATACAGAGAAAGACATCCCTTTGTTCTATTGGAGGGAAAAACTTCCAAAACAGTTTTTAAGCGCTACGTTAATGCTAGAAAAATGAAAAGCATATTGCCAGAATCCCTCTGTCGTGCAGAACCCAGCGCACCATTTCGCTTGACGGGGAGATCGCCAGTATCACGACAAATTAGTATTGGCCAATAACATCGTACTAGAGGCGTCGTGTTTGGTGTCTATGTAAATGTAAAATCGAGATATAAAATCTGACGCTAATATCTTTCACCTGAGTGGCCCAGGGGCAAAGATATGTGGAAAGCTAGAATTAAGAAACTTTGGGAAAATCTCAGCACAGCCCACAAGATTGTAAAATGATGTCACAGAGGAAGGGGGGCTAGCTAGGGCATAAGAGACATCTCCTTTCTGGGGGGAGTCGGTCAGTATTGGAAGGCATCCTAAGAGGTGATGCTGGCTGTCTCTACCACCTTCTTCCTTGGAGACTTCCCTCCCTAAGTTCGGACGTCACTTCTATAGCATGAGTTTAGTAAGTTCCACGTTTATACCTTTTATTTTTAATGTAACTGTCTATACTGTATTTGTATTGTTCCCTTTTGTAAATTCTTGTATATTTTTTTAAACACTGCCTATTTTCGGATTAAATATATACAATTTAATAGTTTCTTTCATCATGCTTTATATACGACTCCAAAAACCCGAAGGGCCTTATGCTATCTGAAACTGGTCCCCAGCTATCCCGGAAAAGCTGGGTCGTGGCAGCGTAATTTGTTATTGCATAAAATTATTGGAGTGCTATCATTAAGGGTACCGAGGTCTATATTTATATATTCTATTAGCGGAAATCGGTGATATATACATTTACCCTTGCTGTGAGACCTCCAATATTTGGCATTATCAGCTCAGCAGCCTCATTTTATGCATTGTCCTGCAGTACCAAAAGTGGCCTGCAGACAAGGGGGGTGCTAGAGAGTAGTCGTGTGTAACAAATCAGCGAACAGCTGCGGGATTTTCTGAGTGACTTCCCCGGCTGTTCATGACACACATACATGCACATACATGGACAGACGCACAGGTACATACAGTATATACACATACATGGACAGACGCACAGGTACATACAGTATATACATACACATACATGGACAGATGTACAGGTACATACAGTATATACACACATACATACACATACATGGACAGACGCACAGGTGCATACAATATATACACAAATACATACACATACTGTAAGTACTGAACTTGTCACCAATTTTCTAAGTAAATATATTTCTAGAGCTGCTATTGACATGAATTTCTCCCCAGATGTTGGTAGCAATCCATCCAATCCACACAGGCAAAGAAATCAAACCAGAGATGTCTATAAATTAAGTTATATGTAATAATGAGAAATGATACAGGGAAAAGTATTGAACACATTCAGAAAGAGAGGGGCAAATGCCTGGAAAGTCCTGACACCCGCTGAAATCTATCAGTAATTAGAAATCAATCCTGTCACTAAGTGAAAAATAATATTAGCTGGGTCACTTGATGCCTATAAAAAGCTGTCTCATGACCAAGGAGCCACACAACACAAAAAACATCTCATGATGAGTAAAATCAGTAAGCTGTCTCAAGACCTTCACAATCTTATTGTTTGAAAACATACAGACGAATTTCTAAGCTACTGAAGGCTACAGTAAGCAATGTTGGGGTCATAATCTAAGTGGGAGAAACATAATTTCACCATAAATTGGCCACGATCAGGTGCTCCTAACAAGATGTCAGACAGAATAGTGAAATTAATTATCAGAAGAGTTGTCCAAGAGCCAAGAACCACCTGTGTAGATCTATAGAAAGACCTGGAATCAGCAGGTGCAATGGTTTCACAGAAAACAATAAGTAATGCACCCTCCCTCCATGGCCTGTATGCACGCTCCTGTATGCACGCTCCTGTATGCATGCTCTTGTATGCAAGACTCCATCACTGGACAAAAATCAGGATCAACATATGCTGCAAAACATTTAGATAAAGGCCACTTTACACACAGAGATAAATCTTTGGCAGATCTGTGGTTGCAGTGAAATTGTGGACATATTGTTCCATTTGTACACAGCCACAAACCTGCCACTGATTGTCCACAATTTCACTGCAACCACAGATCTGCTGCAGATTTATCTCTGAGTGTAAAGTGGCCTTAAGTCTGTGAAATACTGGAGAATATAGTCTGGTCCAATGAGACCAAAACTGAACTCTCTGGAGGCCATAATACACACCATGTTTGGAGGCCAAAAGTCAAATCACTCCAAAAACCCCAACAGTGAAGTGTGGAGGTGGAAACATTATGGTGTGCGGCTGGTTTTCAGCAGACGGCACTGGCAAACGTCATATAATTGAAGGAAGGCTGAAAGAACAAATGTACGGAGATGTTCCTGATAAAAATCTGCAGCCATCTACCAGGATCATGAAGATGAAATGAGGGAGGACATTTCAGCAAAACAAGGATCCCAAACACACGGCTAAGGAGAGAGAGAATAAATCTGCTATAATGGCCGAGGCGATCACTGGAGCTGAATCCAATAGCAAATGTATCGAATGAACTAAAGCTCAGAGATCATAGAAGGAGCCGGGACCTGCAGGATGTGAGGAGTGTGTGTGTAAGAATGGGCCAAAATCCACCCGAGCAATGCAGGCGACTAGTGTCTCCATACAGGATGTGAGGAGTGTGTGCGGAAGAATGGCCCAAATCCACCTGAGCAATGCAGGCGACTAGTGTCTCCATACAGAATGTGAGGAGTGTGTGTGGAAGAATGGGCCAAAATCTACCTGAGCAAAGCAGGTGACTAGTGTCTCCATACAGGATGTGAGGAGTGTGTGCGGAAGAATGGGCCAAAATCCACCCGAGCAATGCAGGTGACTAATGTCTCCATACAGGATGTGAGGAGAGTGTGCGGAAGAATGGGCCAAAATCCACCTGAGCAATGCAGGCGACTAGTGTCTCCATACAGGATGTGAGGAGAGTGTGCGGAAGAATGGGCCAAAATCCACCCGAGCAATGCAGGCGACTAGTGTCTCCATACAGGATGTGAGGAGTGTCTGCAGAAGAATGGGCTAAAATCCACCTGAGCAATGCAGGCGACTAATGTCTCCATACAGGATGTGAGGAGTGTGTGCGGAAGAATGGCCAAAATCCACCTGAGCAATGCAGGCGACTAGTGTCTCCATACAGAATGTGAGGAGTGTGTGCGGAAGAATGGGCCAAAATCCACCTGAGCAATGCAGGTGACTAGTGTCTCCATACAGGATGTGAGGAGTGTGTGCAGAAGAATGGACCAAAATCCACCTGAGCAAAGCAGGTGACTAGTGTCTCCATACAGGATGTGAGGAGTGTGTGCAGAAGAATGGGCTAAAATCCACCTGAGCAATGCAGGCGACTAGTGTCTCCATACAGGATGTGAGGAGTGTGTGCAGAAGAATGGACTAAAAGCCACCTGAGCAATGCAGGTGACTAGTGTCTCCATACAGGATGTGAGGAGTGTGTGCAGAAGAATGGGCTAAAATCCACCTGAGCAATGCAGGTGACTAATGTCTCCATACAGGATGTGAGGAGTGTGTGCGGAAGAATGGCCAAAATCCACCTGAGCAATGCAGGCGACTAGTGTCTCCATACAGGATGTGAGGAGTGTGTGCGGAAGAATGGGCCAAAATCCACCCGAGCAATGCAGACAACTAGTGTCTCCATACAGGATGTGAGGAGTGTGTGCGGAAGAATGGGCCAAAATCCACCTGAGCAATGCAGACAACTAGTGTCTCCATACAGGATGTGAGGAGTGTGTGCGGAAGAATGGGCCAAAATCCACCTGAGCAATGCAGACAACTAGTGTCTCCATACAGGATGTGAGGAGTGTGTGCGGAAGAATGGGCCAAAATCCACCCGAGCAATGCAGACAACTAGTGTCTCCATACAGGATGTGAGGAGTGTGTGCGGAAGAATGGGCCAAAATCCACCTGAGCAATGCAGACAACTAGTGTCTCCATACAGGATGTGAGGAGTGTGTGTGGAAGAATGGGCCAAAATCCACCCGAGCAATGCAGACAACTAGTGTCTCCATACAGGATGTGAGGAGTGTGTGCGGAAGAATGGGCCAAAATCCACCTGAGCAATGCAGACAACTAGTGTCTCCATACAGGATGTGAGGAGTGTGTGCAGAAGAATGGGCCAAATCCACCTGAGCAATGCAGGAGACTAGTGTCTCCATACAGGATGTGAGGAGTGTGTGCAGAAGAATGGGCCAAAATCCACCTGAGCAATGCAGGTGACTAGTGTCTCCATACAGGATGTGAGGAGTGTGTGCGGAAGAATGGGCCAAAATCCACCCGAGCAATGCAGGTGACTAGTGTCTCCATACAGGATGTGAGGAGTGTGTGCGGAAGAATGGGCCAAAATCCACCCGAGCAATGCAGGCGACTAGTGTCTCCATACAGGATGTGAGGAGTGTGTGCGGAAGAATGGGCCAAATCCACCTGAGCAATGCAGGTGACTAGTGTCTCCATACAGGATGTGAGGAGTGTGCGGAGGAAGAATGGGCCAAAATCCACCTGAGCAATGCAGGCGACTAGTGTCTCCATACAGGATGTGAGGAGTGTGTGCGGAAGAATGGGCCAAAATCCACCCGAGCAATGCAGGCGACTAGTGTCTCCATACAGGATGTGAGGAGTGTGTGCGGAAGAATGGGCCAAAATCCACCTGAGCAATGCAGGTGACTAGTGTCTCCATACAGGATGTGAGGAGTGTGTGGGGAAGAATGGACCAAAATCCACCTGAGCAATGCAGGCGACTAGTGTCTCCATACAGGATGTGAGGAGTGTATGTGGAAGAATGGGCCAAAATCCACCTGAGCAATGCAGGCGACTAGTGTCTCCATACAGGATGTGAGGAGTGTGTGCGGAAGAATGGCCAAAATCCACCCGAGCAATGCAGGTGACTAGTGTCTCCATACAGGATGTGAGGAGTGTGTGCGGAAGAATGGGCCAAAATCCACCCGAGCAATGCAGGCGACTAGTGTCTCCATACAGGATGTGAGGAGTGTGTGCGGAAGAATGGGCCAAAATCCACCTGAGCAATGCAGACAACTAGTGTCTCCATACAGGATGTGAGGAGTGTGTGCAGAAGAATGGGCCAAAATCCACCTGAGCAATGCAGGTGACTAGTGTCTCCATACAGGATGTGAGGAGTGTGTGTGTAAGAATGGGCCAAAATCCACCTGAGCAATGCAGGCGACTAGTGTCTCCATACAGGATGTGAGGAGTGTGTGCGGAAGAATGGCCCAAATCCACCTGAGCAATGCAGGCGACTAGTGTCTCCATACAGAATGTGAGGAGTGTGTGTGGAAGAATGGGCCAAAATCCACCTGAGCAAAGCAGGTGACTAGTGTCTCCATACAGGATGTGAGGAGTGTGTGCGGAAGAATGGGCCAAAATCCACCCGAGCAATGCAGGTGACTAATGTCTCCATACAGGATGTGAGGAGAGTGTGCGGAAGAATGGGCCAAAATCCACCTGAGCAATGCAGGCGACTAGTGTCTCCATACAGGATGTGAGGAGAGTGTGCGGAAGAATGGGCCAAAATCCACCCGAGCAATGCAGGCGACTAGTGTCTCCATACAGGATGTGAGGAGTGTGTGCAGAAGAATGGGCTAAAATCCACCTGAGCAATGCAGGCGACTAATGTCTCCATACAGGATGTGAGGAGTGTGTGCGGAAGAATGGCCAAAATCCACCTGAGCAATGCAGGCGACTAGTGTCTCCATACAGAATGTGAGGAGTGTGTGTGCAGAAGAATGGACCAAAATCCACCTGAGCAAAGCAGGTGACTAGTGTCTCCATACAGGATGTGAGGAGTGTGTGCAAAAGAATGGGCTAAAATCCACCTGAGCAATGCAGGCGACTAGTGTCTCCATACAGGATGTGAGGAGTGTGTGCAGAAGAATGGACAAAAAGCCACCTGAGCAATGCAGGTGACTAGTGTCTCCATACAGGATGTGAGGAGTGTGTGCAGAAGAATGGGCTAAAATCCACCTGAGCAATGCAGGTGACTAATGTCTCCATACAGGATGTGAGGAGTGTGTGCGGAAGAATGGCCAAAATCCACCTGAGCAATGCAGGCGACTAGTGTCTCCATACAGGATGTGAGGAGTGTGTGCGGAAGAATGGGCCAAAATCCACCCGAGCAATGCAGACAACTAGTGTCTCCATACAGGATGTGAGGAGTGTGTGCGGAAGAATGGGCCAAAATCCACCTGAGCAATGCAGACAACTAGTGTCTCCATACAGGATGTGAGGAGTGTGTGCGGAAGAATGGGCCAAAATCCACCTGAGCAATGCAGACAACTAGTGTCTCCATACAGGATGTGAGGAGTGTGTGCGGAAGAATGGGCCAAAATCCACCCGAGCAATGCAGACAACTAGTGTCTCCATACAGGATGTGAGGAGTGTGTGTGGAAGAATGGGCCAAAATCCACCCGAGCAATGCAGACAACTAGTGTCTCCATACAGGATGTGAGGAGTGTGTGCGGAAGAATGGGCCAAAATCCACCTGAGCAATGCAGACAACTAGTGTCTCCATACAGGATGTGAGGAGTGTGTGCAGAAGAATGGGCCAAATCCACCTGAGCAATGCAGGTGACTAGTGTCTCCATACAGGATGTGAGGAGTGTGTGCAGAAGAATGGGCCAAAATCCACCTGAGCAATGCAGGTGACTAGTGTCTCCATACAGGATTTGAGGAGTGTGTGCGGAAGAATGGGCCAAAATCCACCCGAGCAATGCAGGTGACTAGTGTCTCCATACAGGATGTGAGGAGTGTGTGCGGAAGAATGGGCCAAAATCCACCCGAGCAATGCAGGCGACTAGTGTCTCCATACAGGATGTGAGGAGTGTGTGCGGAAGAATGGGCCAAATCCACCTGAGCAATGCAGGTGACTAGTGTCTCCATACAGGATGTGAGGAGTGTGCGGAGGAAGAATGGGCCAAAATCCACCTGAGCAATGCAGGCGACTAGTGTCTCCATACAGGATGTGAGGAGTGTGTGCGGAAGAATGGGCCAAAATCCACCCGAGCAATGCAGGCGACTAGTGTCTCCATACAGGATGTGAGGAGTGTGTGCGGAAGAATGGGCCAAAATCCACCTGAGCAATGCAGGTGACTAGTGTCTCCATACAGGATGTGAGGAGTGTGTGGGGAAGAATGGACCAAAATCCACCTGAGCAATGCAGGCGACTAGTGTCTCCATACAGGATGTGAGGAGTGTATGTGGAAGAATGGGCCAAAATCCACCTGAGCAATGCAGGCGACTAGTGTCTCCATACAGGATGTGAGGAGTGTGTGCGGAAGAATGGCCAAAATCCACCCGAGCAACGCAGGTGACTAGTGTCTCCATACAGGATGTGAGGAGTGTGTGCGGAAGAATGGGCCAAAATCCACCCGAGCAATGCAGGCGACTAGTGTCTCCATACAGGATGTGAGGAGTGTGTGCGGAAGAATGGGCCAAAATCCACCTGAGCAATGCAGACAACTAGTGTCTCCATACAGGATGTGAGGAGTGTGTGCAGAAGAATGGGCCAAAATCCACCTGAGCAATGCAGGTGACTAGTGTCTCCATACAGGATGTGAGGAGTGTGTGCGGAAGAATGGGCCAAAATCCACCTGAGCAATGCAGGCGACTAGTGTCTCCATACAGGATGTGAGGAGTGTGTGCGGAAGAATGGGCCAAATCCACCTGAGCAATGCAGGCGACTAGTGTCTCCATACAGGATGTGAGGAGTGTGTGCGGAAGAATGGGCCAAAATCCACCCGAGCAATGCAGGTGACTAGTGTCTCCATACAGGATGTGAGGAGTGTGTGCGGAAGAATGGGCCAAATCCACCTGAGCAATGCAGGCGACTAGTGTCTCCATACAGGATGTGAGGAGTGTGTGCGGAAGAATGGGCCAAATCCACCTGAGCAATGCAGGTGATTAGTGTCTCCGTACAGGATGTGAGGAGTGTGTGCGGAAGAATGGGCCAAAATCCACCCGAGCAATGCAGGCGACTAGTGTCTCCGTACAGGATGTGAGGAGTGTGTGCGGAAGAATGGCCAAAATACACCTGAGCAATGCAGGCGACTAGTGTCTCCATACAGGATGTGAGGAGTGTGCGGAAGAATGGGCCAAATCCACCTGAGCAATGCAGGCGACTAGTGTCTCCATACAGGATGTGAGGAGTGTGTGCGGAAGAATGGGCCAAAATCCACCCAAGCAATGCAGACAACTAGTGTCTCCATACAGGATGTGAGGAGTGTGTGTGGAAGAATGGGCCAAAATCCACCCGAGCAATGCAGGCGACTAGTGTCTCCATACAGGATGTGAGGAGTGTGTGCGGAAGAATGGGCCAAAATCCACCTGAGCAATGCAGGCGACCAGTGTCTCCATACAGGATGTGAGGAGTGTGTGCGGAAGAATGGGCCAAAATCCACCTGAGCAATGCAGGCGACTAGTGTCTCCATACAGGATGTGAGGAGTGTGTGCGGAAGAATGGGCAAAAATCCACCTGAGCAATGCAGGTGACTAGTGTCTCCATACAGGATGTGAGGAGTGTGCGGAGGAAGAATGGGCCAAAATCCACCTGAGCAATGCAGGTGACAAGTGTCTCCATACAGGATGTGAGGAGTGTGTGCGGAAGAATGGGCCAAAATCCACCCGAGCAATGCAGGTGACTAGTGTCTCCATACAGGATGTGAGGAGTGTGTAAGAATGGGCCAAAATCCACCTGAGCAATGCAGGCGACTAGTGTGTCCATACAGGATGTGAGGAGTGTGTGAGGAAGAATGGGCCAAAATCCACCCGAGCAATGCAAGAGACTAGTGTCTCCATACAGGATGTGAGGAGTGTGTGCGGAAGAGGGGCCAAATCCACCTGAGCAATGCAGGTGACTAGTGTCTCCATACAGGATGTGAGGAGTGTGTGCGGAAGAATGGGCCAAATCCACCTGAGCAATGCAGGCGACCAGTGTCTCCATACAGGATGTGAGGAGTGTGCGGAGGAAGAATGGGCCAAAATCCACCTGAGCAATGCAGGTGACAAGTGTCTCCATACAGGATGTGAGGAGTGTGTGCGGAAGAATGGGCCAAAATCCACCTGAGCAATGCAGGTGACTAGTGTCTCCATACAGGATGTGAGGAGTGTGTGCAGAAGAATGGGCCAAAATCCACCTGAGCAATGCAGGCGACTAGTGTCTCCATACAGGATGTGAGGAGTGTGCGGAGGAAGAATGGGCCAAAATTTACCTGAGCAATGCAGGTGACTAGTGTCTCCATACAGGATGTGAGGAGTGTGTGCGGAAGAATGGGCCTAAATCCACCTGAGCAATGCAGGCGACTAGTGTCTCCATACAGGATGTGAGGAGTGTGTGCGGAAGAATGGGCCAAATCCACCTGAGCAATGCAGACGACTAGTGTCTCCATACAGGATGTGAGGAGTGTGTGTGCAGAAGAATGGACCAAAATCCACCTGAGCAATGCAGGTGACTAGTGTCTCCATACAGGATGTGAGGAGTGTGTGCCAAAGAATGGGCCTAAATCCACCTGAGCAATGCAGGCGACTAGTGTCTCCATACAGGATGTGAGGAGTGTGTGCGGAAGAATGGGCCAAATCCACCTGAGCAATGCAGACGACTAGTGTCTCCATACAGGATGTGAGGAGTGTGTGTGCAGAAGAATGGACCAAAATCCACCTGAGCAATGCAGGTGACTAGTGTCTCCATACAGGATGTGAGGAGTGTGTGTGGAAGAATGGGCCAAAATCCACCTGAGCAATGCAGGTGACTAGTGTCTCCATACAGGATGTGAGGAGTGTGTGCGGAAGAATGGGCCTAAATCCACCTGAGCAATGCAGGTGACTAGTGTCTCCATACAGGATGTGAGGAGTGTGTGCGGAAGAATGGGCCTAAATCCACCTGAGCAATGCAGGCGACTAGTGTCTCCATACAGGATGTGAGGAGTGTGTGCAGAAGAATGGGCCAAAATCCACCTGAGCAATGCAGGTGACTAGTGTCTCCATACAGGATGTGAGGAGTGTGTGCGGAAGAATGGGCCTAAATCCACCTGAGCAATGCAGGTGACTAGTGTCTCCATACAGGATGTGAGGAGTGTGTGGAAAACTGGGCCAAAATCCACCTGAGCAATGCAGGCGACTAGTGTCTCCATACAGGATGTGAGGAGTGTGTGCGGAGGAAGAATGGGCCAAAATCCACCTGAGCAATGCAGGTGACTAGTGTCTCCATACAGGATGTGAGGAGTGTGTGCGGAAGAATGGGCCAAAATCCACCTGAGCAATGCAGGTGACTAGTGTCTCCATACAGGATGTGAGGAGTGTGTGCGGAAGAATGGGCCAAAATCCACCTGAGCAATGCAGGCGACTAGTGTCTCCATACAGGATGTGAGGAGTGTGTGCGGAAGAATGGGCCAGAATCCACCTGAGCAATGCAGGCGACTAGTGTCTCCATACAGGATGTGAGGAGTGTGTGCGGAAGAATGGGCCAGAATCCACCTGAGCAATGCAGGCGACTAGTGTCTCCATACAGGATGTGAGGAGTGTGTGCGGAAGAATGGGCCAAAATCCACCTGAGCAATGCAGGTGACTAGTGTCTCCATACAGGATGTGAGGAGTGTGTGCGGAAGAATGGGCCAAAATCCACCTGAGCAATGCAGGTGACTAGTGTCTCCATACAGGATGTGAGGAGTGTGTGCGGAAGAATGGACCAAAATCCACCTGAGCAACGCAGGTGACTAGTGTCTCCATACAGGATGTGGGGAGTGTGTGTGGAAGAATGGGCCAAAATCCACCAGAGCAATGCAGGTGACTAGTGTCTTTATGCAGAATGTGAGGAGTGTGTGCGGAAGAATGGGCCTAAATCCACCTGAGCAATGCTGGTGACTAGTGTCTCCATACAGGATGTGAGGAGTGTGTGCGGAAGAATGGGCCAAAATCCACCTGAGCAATGCAGGTGACTAGTGTCTCCATACAGGATGTGAGGAGTGTGTGCGGAAGAATGGGCCAAAATCCACCTGAGCAATGCAGGCGACTAGTGTCTCCATACAGGATGTGAGGAGTGTGTGCGGAAGAATGGGCCAAAATCCACCTGAGCAATGCAGGTGACTAGTGTCTCCATACAGGATGTGAGGAGTGTGTGCGGAAGAAAGGGCCAAAATCCACCCGAGCAATGCAGGTGATTAGTGTCTCCGTACAGGATGTGAGGAGTGTGTGCGGAAGAATGGGCCAAAATCCACCTGAGCAATGCAGGTGACTAGTGTCTCCATACAGGATGTGAGGAGTGTGTGCGGAAGAATGGGCCTAAATCCACCTGAGCAATGCAGGCGACTAGTGTCTCCATACAGGATGTGAGGAGTGTGTGCGGAAGAATGGGCCAAAATCCACCTGAGCAATGCAGGCGACTAGTGTCTCCATACAGGATGTGAGGAGTGTGTGCGGAAGAATGGGCCAAAATCCACCTGAGCAATGCAGGTGACTAGTGTCTCCATACAGGATGTGAGGAGTGTGTGCGGAAGAAAGGGCCAAAATCCACCCGAGCAATGCAGGTGACTAGTGTCTCCGTACAGGAGCCGGGACCTGCAGGAGTATATATATATACCACACTTACACACATGTACAGTGATATTCACACTTTAAAGCAAAACTTTAGCAAGACTTCTGTTTTGAGGACTTTTATGGGTGTCTGGTGAGTGAAGGAGCCGCAGTGAAGCGCTTGCAGCTTTACATGTGACTGGAGGATGACACATTTGTACATTTAGTCGCTGTTATGTCATCTTCTGCCCTCTTCTTGTATTCCTGCGCAGGGGAACTGCGTACCGCTCTGCAGTTCCCTCTGTTCTTGTTACTTTGTTTCCTGAGCCTCAGACATGATACAATGTAACAAGTGCTGCGGTGCGCAGAGAGAATGAGCCGGCGCAGGTCCCGGAGCGCAGGGGCAGGAATGCTCAGCGCCCAGGGCCAGGCTGCTCCGTCACAGCTGGAGAGGAGCTACCCAGGGGGGAAGCTCAGGGACATTCTTCAAAAAATCCACCTCCTCCCGCCTCTGCCCTGTGAGCGTCCTCTAGTGGCACAAAGATCTATAGCATCCACCTTGTGTTTCATGAATGGCTCAATGGATGCAGTGACCTGACATGTCTACAAAGACCCCTGCTCCCAAATGATGACATAAGCACCAGGAATGGTAGTGGGGGAGGAGGGGGCTGGGGGGTCGGATACAGATGTTACACTGGGCCCAGGAATGGTAGTGGGGGAGGGGGGGCTGGGGGGTCGGATACAGATGTTACACTGGGCCCAGGAATGGTAGTGGGGGAGGAGGGGGCTGGGGGGTCGGATACAGATGTTACACTGGGCCCAGGAATGGTAGTGGGGGAGGAGGGGGCTGGGGGGTCGGATACAGATGTTACACTGGGCCCAGGAATGGTAGTGGGGGAGGAGGGGGCTGGGGGGTCGGATACAGATGTTACACTGGGCCCAGGAATGGTAGTGGGGGAGGGGGGGCTGGGGGGTCGGATACAGATGTTACACTGGGCCCAGGAATGTAGTGGGGGGAGGAGGGGGCTGGAGGGTTGGATACAGATGTTACATTGGACCCAGGAATGGTAGTGGGGGGGAGGGGGCTGGGGGGGTTGGCTACAGATGTTACACTGGACCCAGGAATGGTAGTGGGGGTGGGGGGGGAATGGGGGGGTTGGCTACAGATGTTACACTGGGCCCAGGAATGGTAGTGGGGGTGGGGGGGGGGCTGGAGGGTCGGATACAGATGTTACACTGGACCCAGGAATGGTAGTGGGGGGAGGAGGGGGCTGGGGGGGTCGAATGCAGATGTTACACTGGACCCAGGAATGGTTGTGGGGGGAGGAGGAGGCTGGGGGGGTCGAATGCAGATGTTACACTGGACCCAGGAATGGTTGTGGGGGGAGGAGGAGGCTGGGGGGGTTGGATGCAGATGTTACACTGGACCCCGGAATTACACAGTGGCCATGCTTTGGGAATAATGAATGTACAGTTTTGTTTCCATTCTTCAGTTTATTATTAGACATTTGCACTTTATCCGGGTACATTTTGTGTGTATTTTCTTATTTTGCAGCGCGCTGAGACGGACGAGACGCAGATTTCTGACACCTCCCAGGACCCTGCAACGCTCCATAATCCGCAATGTCTGGGTTGTATCTTCAGCCTCCTCCCGGACCCCGGGTCGCCCCCTCGCCCCCCCGGGTGACCGGAGCCCCCCTGTGCCTGTATCTGTGAGACCCTCACCTCTGCATGGCGTTCTATACAGCGCATCGCCTGTGTAATGTTCTCCATGTTTGTGAATCCCTCACTTCTATTAATGGCTCTGCTTGCTGTCAGTGAATGGGAACATAGCGCTGAATGTGCAGGACCGGATTCTGATTTCTGGATCGTCAGCTCGGGGTCAGGTCTTGTCTTCTCTACACGAGCGGTCACCAGAATACGAGGGATCGGGGGAAACCTTTATTGAATAAAGTGAGTGAAGCTTCCTGATGTCATTGTACGTCTTTTATAATTAACATTATGTCACTGACACTTGTATAATAATAACCCCCCAAAAGACAAGCAGCGGCTCCAAAAGGGGCATCCGCCATCAGAATGGTCAGATGTAATAATAGCCTTCCCCTGTAGTGGGCGCTACACCCCAGAAACTGCCCCCAACAGTATCATAACAGAGAGAAGTGTAGAAATCGGGTTTCTGAAAGCCGCGCCAATGATCACAACCAGGATATCAGATTAATGTGACTTTATTGCAGCATCGGTCTACGCGTTTCAGGAGCTCTGCCCCATGCCACCAAAGGCGAAAGAGTAAAGAAGTTTACGCCGTCTCCAATGGTCAGATGTGGCTGATGGCCTCTGATTTCAGGACGGAAGACGGAGCAAAAGAAGAAGAAAGCAGAGGGGGCATTTGGGTCCTTAAACTTCTTTACTCTTTCGCCTTTGGTGGCATGGGGCAGAGCTCCTGAAACGCGTAGACCGATGCTGCAATAAAGTCACATTAATCTGATATCCTGGTTGTGATCATTGGCGCGGCTTTCAGAAACCCGATTTCTACACTTCTCTCTGTTATCAGCCGCTTGGGTTGCCGCTGCCGGGGTCCACGTCTGCATTTGATTATAGTAGTTGTGACTTTCACAACTACATCTGGTGAGTAATATTGCTCCCCCTACCCCTGCCCTGTACCTATAAGGGTAAGACCCTATTGCGCTTAATTTCCACAGCTCCTGTGTTTATTGCTATCCCCAACAGTATCAGACACTTGCACAGTCTTTACATGTTTGTGGGGGTCCCTGGATGTTTTGGGGGGTTTCCAATGTTTGAAAAGAGGCTCCAGATATTTTGGGGTCCCAGGATGTGTGCTGTGCTCAGTATCTCCAGACGTTTCCTGGGGTCTTAGGATGTGTTACAATGTGTTCGGTCTGGACAATTCTCCAGGAGCTCAGCTGCTGCACAGACGTCTCCTGTCCTTACACCTTGTTACAATGTATCGGTGCAGGTAGCAGCATCAGTCTGGACAATCCTCCGGGAGCTCAGCAGCTGCACAGACGTCTCCTGTCCTTACACCTTGTTACAATGTATCAGTGCATATAGCCAGCATCAGTCTGGACAATCCTCCGGGAGCTCAGCAGCTGCACAGACGTCTCCTGTCCTTACACCTTGTTACAATGTATCAGTGGATATAGCCAGCATCAGTCTGGACAATCCTCCGGAGCTCAGCAGCTGCACAGACGTCTCCTGTCCTTACACCTTGTTACAATGTATCAGTGCATATAGCCAGCATCAGTCTGGACAATCCTCCGGGAGCTCAGCAGCTGCACA
Source organism: Anomaloglossus baeobatrachus (assembly GCF_048569485.1). Classification (NCBI taxonomy): domain Eukaryota; kingdom Metazoa; phylum Chordata; class Amphibia; order Anura; family Aromobatidae; genus Anomaloglossus; species Anomaloglossus baeobatrachus. Next base: position 569,215,340 of record NC_134358.1, on the reverse strand, counting down.
GACGTCTCCTGTCCTTACATCTTGTTACAATGTATCAGTGCATATAGCAGCATCAGTCTGGACAATCCTCCGGAGCTCAGCAGCTGCACAGATGTGTCCTGTCCTTACACCTTGTTACAATGTATCAGTGCATATAGCCAGCATCAGTCTGGACAATCCTCCGGGAGCTCAGCAGCTGCACAGACGTCTCCTGTCCTTACACCTTGTTACAATGTATCAGTGCATATAGCAGCATCAGTCTGGACAATCCTCCGGGAGCTCAGCAGCTGCACAGATGTCTCCTGTCCTTACACCTTGTTACAATGTATCAGTGCATATAGCAGCATCAGTCTGGACAATCCTCCAGGAGCTCAGCATTTGCACAGAGGTCTCCTGTCCTTACACCTTGTTACAATGTATCAGTGCATATAGCAGCATCAGTCTGGACAATCCTCCAGGAGCTCAGCAGCTGCACAGATGTCTCCTGTCCTTACACCTTGTTACAATGTATCAGTGCAGATAGCAGCATCAGTCAGGACAATCCTCCGGGAGCTCAGCAGCTGCACAGACGTCTCCTGTCCTTACACCTTGTTACAATGTATCAGTGCAGATAGCAGCATCAGTCAGGACAATCCTCCAGGAGCTCAGCAGCTGCACAGACGTCTCCTGTCCTTACACCTTGTTACAATGTATCAGTGCAGATAGCAGCATCAGTCAGGACAATCCTCCGGGAGCTCAGCAGCTGCACAGATGTCTCCTGTCCTGACACTTTGTTACAATGTATCAGTGCATATAGCCAGAATCAGTCTGGACAATCCTCCGGGAGCTCAGCAGCTGCACAGATGTCTCCTGTCCTTACACCTTGTTACAATGTATCAGTGCATATAGCAGCATCAGTCTGGACAATCCTCCGGGAGCTCAGCAGCTGCACAGATGTCTCCTGTCCTTACACCTTGTTACAATGTATCAGTGCATATAGCCAGCATCAGTCTGGACAATCCTCCGGGAGCTCAGCAGCTGCACAGATGTCTCCTGTCCTTACACCTTGTTACAATGTATCAGTGCAGGTAGCAGCATCAGTCTGGACAATCCTCCGGGAGCTCAGCAGCTGCACAGACGTCTCCTGTCCTTACACCTTGTTACAATGTATCAATGCATATAGCAGCATCAGTCTGGACAATCCTCCGAGAGCTCAGCAGCTGCACAGACGTCTCCGGTCCTTACACCTTGTTACAATGTATCAGTGCATATAGCAGCATCAGTCTGGACAATCCTCCGGGAGCTCAGCAGCTGCACAGACGTCTCCTGTCCTTACACCTTGTTACAATGTATCAGTGCATATAGCAGCATCAGTCTGGACAATCCTCCGGGAGCTCAGCAGCTGCACAGATGTGTCCTGTCCTTACACCTTGTTACAATGTATCAGTGCATATATCCAGCATCAGTCTGGACAATCCTCCGGGAGCTCAGCAGCTGCACAGATGTCTCCTGTCCTTACACCTTGTTACAATGTATCAGTGCAGGTAGCAAGCATCAGTCTGGACAATCCTCCGGGAGCTCAGCAGTTGCACAGATGTCTCCTGTCCTTACACCTTGTTACAATGTATCAGTGCATATAGCCAGCATCAGTCTGGACAATCCTCCGGGAGCTCAGCAGCTGCGCAGATGGCTCCTGTCCTTACACCTTGTTACAATGTATCAGTGCAGGTAGCAGCATCAGTCTGGACAATCCTCCGGGAGCTCAGCAGCTGCACAGACGTCTCCTGTCCTTACACTTTGTTACAATGTATCAGTGCAGGTAGCAGCATCAGTCTGGACAATCCTCCAGGAGCTCAGCAGCTGCACAGATGTCTCCTGTCCTGACACTTTGTTACAATGTATCAGTGCAGGTAGCAGCATCAGTCTGGATAATCCTCCAGGAGCTCAGCAGCTGCACAGATGTCTCCTGTTCTTACACCTTGTTACAATGTATCAGTGCAGGTAGCAGCATCAGTCTGGACAATCCTCCGGGAGCTCAGCAGCTGCACAGACGTCTCCTGTTCTTACACTTTGTTACAATGTATCAGTGCATATAGCCAGCATCAGTCTGGACAATCCTCCAGGAGCTCAGCAGCTGCACAGATGTCTCCTGTTCTTACACTTTGTTACAATGTATCAGTGCAGGTAGCAGCATCAGTCTGGACAATCCTCCAGGAGCTCAGCAGCTGCACAGACGTCTCCTGTCCTTACATCTTGTTACAATGTATCAGTGCAGGTAACAGCATCAGTCTGGACAATCCTCCGGGAGCTCCGCAGCTGCACAGACGTCTCCTGTCCTTACACGTTGTTACAATGTATCAGTGCATATATCAGCATCAGTCTGGACAATCCTCCGGGAGCTCAGCAGCTGCACAGATGTCTCCTGTCCTTACACCTTGTTACAATGTATCAGTGCAGGTAGCAGCATCAGTCTGGACAATCCTCCAGGAGCTCAGCAGCTGCACAGATGTCTCCTGTCCTTACACCTTGTTACAATGTATCAGTGCAGCTAGCAGCATCAGTCTGGACAATCCTCCGGGAGCTCAGCAGCTGCACAGATGTCTCCTGTCCTTACACCTTGTTACAATGTATCAGTGCATATAGCAGCATCAGTCTGGACAATCCTCCGGGAGCTCAGCAGCTGCACAGATGTCTCCTGTCCTGACACTTTGTTACAATGTATCAGTGCATATAGCAGCATCAGTCTGGACAATCCTCCAGGAGCTCAGCAGCTGCACAGATGTCTCCTGTCCTGACACTTTGTTACAATGTATCAGTGCAGCTAGCAGCATCAGTCTGGACAATCCTCCGGGAGCTCAGCAGCTGCACAGACGTCTCCTGTTCTTACACTTTGTTACAATGTATCAGTGCAGCTAGCAGCATCAGTCTGGACAATCCTCTGGGAGCTCAGCAGCTGCACAGATGTCTCCTGTCTTGACACTTCGTTACAATGTATCAGTGCAGGTAACGTATCCAGAGTCCTGGGTCATTTTCCTGTCTTCTTTCATGAATGCCTGGACAGGGGGTCTGCGCAGAGTTTGCCGGACTCAGGGGACGGCGACTCCAGACTCCATAAATGCTGTCTTCCCGTTGGTCTCATGGACAGATCCGTCTGTAGGTATCTAGGAAGACTTCTATGTGGTACTGATACAATCCTGTGCAGGGTCCTCCTGATCCGCGGACACATCCAATGCTGTAATATAGATTCCATTACACCTTGCGATCCATTCTCACAGATCAGATACAGTCCCCACATATTATGGGTAGCAATAATATCCCTAGGGCCAGGGTCACACGAGCGTATGAAGCGAGCGAGGGCAATCTGATAAACATCTCGCTTCACTCGGCCTACATCTGCAGAAATTCTCCAGCACTGACCATGGAGAAGCTAAAGGCGAGTAATAGTGACAATCTTCAAATCAGAACTCATGAAAGATCCACACTTCAGAGATTTATTGAATGATGCTGAGGCAGATGCATGGTCTCCTTTCACTATGGTTGTACATGAGGCAGATGCATGGTCTCCTTTCACTATGGTTGTACATGAGGCAGATGCATGGTCTCCTTTCACTATGGTTGTACATGAGGCAGATGCATGGTCTCTTTTCACTATGGTTGTACATGAGGCAGATGCATGGTCTCCTTTCACTATGGTTGTACATGAGGCAGATGCATGGTCTCCTTTCACTATGGTTGTACATGAGGCAGATGCATGGTCTCTTTTCACTATGGTTGTACATGAGGCAGATGCATGGTCTCCTTTCACTATGGTTGTACATGAGGCAGACACTTAGGCGGGCTTTGCACATTACGACATCGCAAGCCGATGCTGCGATGCCGAGCGCGATAGTCCCCGCCCCCGTCGTAGGTACGATATCTTGTGATAGCTGGCGTAGCGAAAATTATCGCTACGCCAGCTTCACATGCACTCACCTGCCCTGCGACCGTCGCTCTGGCCGGTGACCAGCTTCCTTCCTAAGGGGGCAGGTCGTGCGGCGTCATAGCGACGTCACACGGCAGGCGGCCAATAGCGGCGGAGGGGCGGAGATGAGCAGGATGTAAACATCCCGCCCACCTTCTTCCTTCTCATTGCAGCCGGGACGCAGGTAGGAGATGTTCCTCACTCCTGCGACTTTACACACACCGATGTGTGCAGCCGCAGGAACGAGGAACAACATCGCACCTGTCTCTGCATCGGCATTATGGAAATGTCGGAGAATACACCGATGATACGATAACGACGCTTTTGCGCTCGTTCATCGTATCAAAAAGGTTTTACACACTACAACATCGCAAGTGACGTCGGATGTGCGTCACTTTCGATTTGACCCCACCGACATCGCACCTGCGATGTCATAGTGTGCAAAGCCGCCCATAGTCTCATTTCACTATGGTTGTACATGAGGCAGATGCATGGTCTCCTTTCACTATGGCTGTACATGATGCAGATGCATGGTCTCCTTTCACTATGGTTGTACATGAGGCAGATGCATGGTCTCTTTTCACTATGGTTGTACATGAGGCAGATGCATGGTCTCTTTTCACTATGGTTGTATATGAGGCTGACACATAGTCTCCTTTCACTATGGTTGTACATGAGGCAGATGCATGGTCTCCTTTCACTATGGCTGTACATGAGGCAGATGCATGGTCTCCTTTCACTATGGTTGTACATGAGGCAGATGCATGGTCTCCTTTCACTATGGTTGTACATGAGGCAGATGCATGGTCTCTTTTCACTATGGTTGTATATGAGGCTGACACATAGTCTCCTTTCACTATGGTTGCACATGAGGCAGATGCATGGTCTCCTTTCACTATGGTTGTACATGAGGCAGATGCATGGTCTCCTTTCACTATGGTTGTACATGAGGCAGATGCATGGTCTCTTTTCACTATGGTTGTATATGAGGCTGACACATAGTCTCCTTTCACTTTGGTTGTACATGAGGCAGACACATAGTCTCCTTTCACTATGGTTGTACATGAGGCAGACACATAGTCTCCTTTCACTATGGTTGTACATGAGGCAGACACATAGTCTCCTTTCACTATGGTTGCACATGAGGCAGATACATGGTCTCCTTTCACTATGGTTGTACATGAGGCAGATACATGGTCTCCTTTCACTATGGTTGTACATGAGGGAGATGCATGGTCTCCTTTCACTATGGTTGTACATGAGGCAGACACTAAAGGGGGCTTTACACGCTACGATATCGTTAATGTTTTATCGTCGGGGTCACGTCGTTAGTGATACACATCCGGCGTCATTAACGATATCGCAGCATGTGACACTTACCAGCGACCTTAAGCGACCTCAAAAATGGTGAAAATCGTTCACCATGGAGAGGTCGTCCCAAACTCAAAAATCGGTAAGGGTTGTTTTTCGTTGTGGTTCGTCGCTCATGCGGCAGCATACATCGCTATGTGTGACACCGCAGGAGCGAGGAACGTCTCCTTACCTGCCGCCGGCCCCAATGCGGAAGGAAGGAGGTGGGCGGGATGTTACGTCCTGCTCATTTCCGCCCCTCCCCTTTGATTGGCCGGCCGCTTAGTGACGTTGCGGTGACGTCGCTGTGATGCCGAACGTCCCTCCCCCTTGAAGGAGGGATTGTTCGGCAGTCACAGCAACGACGCCAACCAGGTAAGTACGTGTGACGCTGCCGTAGCGATAATGTTCGCTATGGCAGTGATCAAAAACAATCGCATGCGCGATGGGGGCGAGTACTTACACGCTCAAATTGCTAGCGATATCGCTACCGTGTAAAGCCCCCTATAGTCTCCTTTCACTATGGTTGTACATGAGGCAGACACATAGTTTCCTTTCACTATGGTTGTACATGAGGCAGATGCATGGTCTCCTTTCACTTTGGCTGTACATGAGGGAGACACACAGTGTCATTTCACTATGGCTGTACATGAGGCAGATGCATGGTCTCCTTTCACTGTGGTTGTTAAGTGAGACAGACACATGGTCTCCTTTCACTATGGTTGTACATGAGGCAGGCACATGGTCTCCTTTCACTATGATTGTACATGAGGCAGGCACATGGTCTCCTTTCACTATGGTTGTACATGAGGCAGACACATGGTCTCCTTTCACTTTGGTTGTACGAGGCAGACATATGGTCTCCTTTTACTGTGGTTGTACATGAGGCAGATGCATGGTCTCCTTTCATTATGGTTGTACATGGAGCAGATGCATGGTCTCCTTTCACTATGGCTGTACATGAGGGAGACACACAGTGTAATTTCATTGTGGTTGTTCATGAGGCAGACGCATTGTCTCCTTTCATTGTGGTTATACATAAGACAGACACATGGTCTCCTTTCACTATGGTTGTACATGAGGCAGGCACATGGTCTCCTTTCAGTTTGGTTGTACGAGGCAGAAATATGGTCTCCTTTTACTGTGGTTGTACATGAGGCAGATGCATGGTCTCCTCTCACTAAGATTGTACACGAGGCAGATGCATGGTCTACTTTCACTATGGTTGTACATGAGGCAGACGCATGGTCTCCTTTCACTAAGGTTGTACATGAGGCAGACGCATGGTCTCCTTTCACTGTGGTTGTACATGAGACAGACGCATGGTCTCCTTTCACTATGGCTGTACATGAGGCTAACACATGGTCTCCTTTGACTATGGTTGTACATGAGGCAGGCACATGGTCTCCTTTCACTATGGTTGTACATGAGGTTAGATGCATGGTCTTTCACTATGGTTGTACATGAGACAGATGCATGGTCTTATTTCACTATGGTTGTACATGAGGTTGATGCATGGTCTCCTTTCACTATGGTTGTACATGAGGTTGATGCATGGTCTCCTTTCACTATGGTTGTACATGAGGCAGATGCATGGTCTCCTTGCAATATGGTTGTACATGAGGAAGGTAAACGGTCTCCTTTCACTATGGTTGTACATGAGGCAGATGCATGGTTTTCTTTCACTATGGCTGTACATGAGGAAGACATACAGTCTCCTTTCACTACAGTTGTACAGAATTTTCTTCAGAACTATACACATTACACCATTGGATTACATCAAAACTTTGAGGATTTCTCTTTAGTTAATAAATTGGTGAATGAGTGCATGTGGGGGAGTCTTTATTCAAATAAACTATTTTTTCCTGTGTGTGTGTTTTTTATCTCTACACTTGCTGAATTAGTAATGGGAGTGTCTGATGGACACCTCTCCATACTATCCCCTCGGCTTTTTTCCAGCTGTCAATTCACAGCTGACATCAACCCCAAAACTATTGCCCTGATTGCCACCGCACCAGGAAGAGTCGGGCAAAGTGCCAGAGTTGGAGCATCTAATGGATGCATCATTTATGGGGTGGCTGCGTGCTGCTATTTTTAGGCTAGGAAGAGCCAAATAAACATGAACCTTCCAACTATCATAATACTAGCCCCTAGCTCCTAACGCCTTTCTTTTAAATTATTTATTCCCTATCCACATTTATTTGTAGGACACTTATCCTGCTCTTGCCCCTGTGACGACATGGACTCTCATGGGTTAAAGTTTCTTAACATTCAGCCAGACTATTGTTCTTATGTGTGCTAAGTCATGTTTGCTTAGCTATTGTATCTGCAGACTCTTCCAGTAATCATTGTATTGTAGTTGTGTATTGCTAATGTGATTACCTTAGTAGCCATTGTCTAGTTGTAGACTTGCAGGCTCCATATGTATACCCTCAGTCTTTCTGTAGACATCATTTGGATGAACATTGTCCATGCAGCTTGAGATTCATCCAATGGGAGAGGCGCTCTTGTCCAACCAATCGATGAGGACGCAGTGTATCTAAGTGGAAGGCCATGGCTATAAAAAGGGACTTCTTTAAGCCACCAGGTTGTTGATGGATGCTGATGGATCCAGTCTAAGCTCTTTGGAGCTGACTAGAGGATCAAGATATCTTATGGCTTCAATCTACGGACTCCGATGCCGGTTGGAGACCATATCCACAGCCTAGGGATTTCGACTCCGGCTGCCAGGATTGTATCATCATACCAGGACTACCTAAGGAGGACACTCAGGTTGGGACAGTTCAGTCACCTGTTACAGACTTTGCAGACCTCAGACAGCTTCCTAAATCTGGCATTATTCCTTTCTCGGTGGGTGCCCGCCAAAAGCGGGGTGCTGCTGGACTGGAGTAAATAGCCCTGGAAGCTCTGAGGCATGGACATTCTAAATCCCTGGTGAGCCAGCGGAAGGGGGAGACTCTGTTGCCTGTTACATTTGTGTGTTTTGCCGGTTATGTGTTATGTGCCGTTAATTGTTTGGGGATCCAATAAAGTCTAATTATTGTGGTTCCCTCACCCTGTGTTGTCTGAGTAGTGTTACGCCCATGGTTAAGGAGGCCGGCATTCAGTTGGGATGAGCCCTGAGCCACTCTGTCTTTCTAAAGGCGGCGGGTTTTAGTGGACGAGACCACCCACTGAGCCCCGTGTCTCCACAGCCCCTATTTTGCTTCCTTTTGCAGCCTCCTAGTCCTTAGTATGACCATTTTTTAGGCATTTTACAGCACCAATGTTCGGCTCCCCATTGACTAATGTGGGGCTTGGGATCAAGTTTGGGTCAAGTCCAGGTGAAATCTGAACTTTTAACTAAAGTCAGGCCGAACCCGGAGAACCTGAACTTCCTCAGGTCCCCTCACCCCTAATAATAATAATAATAATAATAATTTTATTCATTGGTGCTTGTGTGGCACCCTGGACTATGCAGGTAGCCACAGACAGAACACCCCACCCGCCCCCGGACAGTTACATTAGTCAGACACAAAACCCTTGTTGCCTCCCTCCAGGGGCTGATGTCCACACCAGGTGGGGCGGAGCCAGGCGGTTGGCCCCACCCACCGAGGAGTTCACAGGCCTGGAGGCGGGAAAAGTGACAGTTTAGTCTTGGAGGTGAAAGAGAGAGGATTAAACACTTGGGGTGTCTGGGTCGAAGCCCAGGCACTGACAGCAAGGTTGGCATACGGTGGTGGCCGTCTGCAGGAGTGGTGGTCAACACGGAACCGTCGGACCGGGGTCGGGCGGTGGCCCACTGGTACCGAACCGGGGAGCGAAGTGAAGCTAGCACACACAGGCAGGGCCATCGGACCCCGACGAGGTTTGGAGCCGCCGTTAACAGTCAAATCCGAGAGTGACAGGAACCCCAGGGGTTTCCTAACTACCCAAGTCCCGTCAGAAGGCAACCGTCCACACCGTGAGGGTATACAGCTACCGCCTAAGGCTAGAGACCCAAGGGCCAGCGCCTGCGGGCAAAACAAGCTCCTCCGGCATCCATACACCGGGGAGCGGACTACCGTTGGGAACCCATCGTAGTCAAGACAGTACAAAGGTGCAGGGAGAGACAGCCACCATCACCTGTCCGGGGAGAGACACTGCAGCCGGCTGCGGGACCCGTCCATCCAGCCGTTTGGTTTACCAGAGACTTTGTGCATCTCTTGCTGAGTAAGTACATCCGTGCCATCCGGCACCGCGACGCGCTGCCCCAGCAACCCTGCACCTCACCGACCCTGCCTCCCCGTCACACCAACGGGCCCCGGGACCACCAACCCCTACCCACGGAGGGGGAAAACAACATCCCAGCTGCTCCCTACCATCGCTCCCGGGATCCCTGTCACCAGCAGCGGTGGTGCCCACCTTCACCACAACCCGTGGGTGGCGTCACGGACTAAATCCCCAAACAAACCACCCCCTTTTCATTCACGGGCGAGGAGTGCCGCTCGAGTCCCCGGGTCCGGCCCACCGCTCAAGCCACAGAGCAGCAGCAGCACCGGACCCGAGCGTGGCGAGCGCGTCCCCTCCGCCCGTGACACTTGTATTAAAATTTGGGATTTTTATTAGATGATACATTCTAGAGAATCAACAGAAGATAAGAGCAACTAAGTGAAAATGAGACAACATGGCCGACCGTTGCTCCAGAGCCGAAGATCTTCTTGGAAGATGCTTGAGATGCTCTCCTGCTATTTTAAGTTCTCCAGTCTATTCTTAATACTTAATTCGTTGGCTAGGGTTCATTATGAAGACACTTTTGGGATTCTCCAGTGTCGCTTGGACTTTCCCTTAAGTACCAATCTATTACTATTACCAGTCAAGGAAGGAACGCTGAACATATGCAAATGTCAACCTGTCCGGGCAGGTCTCCTAAACTGAGCTGAAGTCACCAGTATCACAGCTTCATGGTTAATACTCTCTGTAGTCATCAACCCCGGGAGAAATTGTGTTCAGATTAAGCAGAATCGCAGAGTCTGTGCGGCCTCTGATATGTGAGGCCTTTATTCAGGGGGTGATGATCTCCCCTCGGCCGCCATTTCTAGATCGCTTTGTGAGGAAGCCATTATTACTGATGGAGACCTCAGCCGACTGGAGAAACTATATTATTGTGGTAAGAGGCCTGCACTTTAATGAAAGGGAGAACCAATCTCACACAGGAAAAGATACCACCTTGGCAGGTCCCTCTCGATAACCCAGACCTGAGTAAGTGACTCCAGTCTGCGCTTAAAATGTTCTTCAATCCAATGGGCGTAACCGAACTAAGAGTCCAAATTATGCCAGAGACTGACAGGAAAAGTAATAAAAGCTGAAAAACTATAATAAAATAGGAAGAGGAATCAAGGACAGGCAATATATATAGGACAAGAGGTAGAAAATGAGATGAGGCTAAAAGAAGAGAAGGTCTACTAGAGGCCAAGAGAAGGAATCTAGGACAACAGAGAGAAGGTCCAGTGTACGTCAGAAGAAAGAACCTAGGACAAAAGAAGGATTCAGACCAGGTCAGAAGAACGTCTAAAGGCTTCAAAAGGACCAGACCAGGTCACGTCAAGAGACAAGATGGAAGATCTAAGCTAGGACAATGCATCTAGGACAAAGAGGACAATGTATCTAGGACAAAGAGGACAATGCATCTAGGACAAAGAGGACAATGTATCTAGGACAAAGAGGACAATGCATCTAGGACAAAGAGGACAAGGTATCTAGGACAAACAGGACAATGTATCTAGGACAAAGAGGACAATGCATCTAGGACAAAGAGGACAATGCATCTAGCACAAATAGGACAATGTATCTAGGACAAACAGGACAATGCACCTAGGACAAAGAGGACAATGTGTCTAGGACAAACAGGACAATGTATCTAGGACAAAGAGGACAATGCATCTAAGACAAACAGGACAATGTGTCTAGGACAAAGAGGACAATGCATCTAGGACAAAGAGGACAATGCATCTAGGACAAAGAGGACAATGCATCTAGGGCGAACAGGACAATGCATCTAGGACAAACAGGACAATGCATCTAGGGCGAACAGGACAATGCATCTAGGACAAAGAGGACAATGTATCTAGAACAAACAGGACAATGCATCTAGGACAAAGAGGACAATGCATCTAGGACAAAGAGGACAATTCATCTAGGACAAAGAGGACAATGCATCTAGGGCGAACAGGACAATGCATCTAGGGCGAACAGGACAATGCATCTAGGACAAAGAGGACAATGTATCTAAGACAAAGAGGACAATGCATCTAGGACAAAGAGGACAATGTATCTAGGACAAACAGGACAATGCATCTAGGACAAATAGGACAATGTATCTAGGACAAACAGGACAATGTATCTAGGACAAACAGGACAATGCATCTAGGACAAACAGGACAATGTATCTAGGACAAAGAGGACAATGCATCTAGGACAAAGAGGATAATGCATCTAGGACAAAGAGGACAATGCATCTAGGACAAAGAGGACAATGTATCTAGGACAAACAGGACAATGCATCTAGGACAAACAGGACAATGCATCTAGGACAAACAGGACAATGCATCTAGGACAAAGAGGACAATGCATCTAGGATAAATAGGACAATGTATCTAGGACAAACAGGACAATGTATCTAGGACAAACAGGACAATGTATCTAGGACAAAGAGGACAATGCATCTCGGACAAACAGGACAATGTATCTAGGACAAAGAGGATAATGCATCTAGGACAAAGAGGACAATGCATCTAGGACAAAGAGGACAATGCATCTAGGACAAATAGGACAATGTATCTAGGACAAACAGGACAATGCATCTAGGACAAAGAGGACAATGCATCTAGGACAAAGAGGACAATGCATCTAGGACAAAGCGGACAATGCATCTAGGACAAATAGGACAATGTATCTAGGACAAACAGGACAATGTATCTAGGACAAAGAGGACAATGCATCTAGGACAAAGAGGACAATGTATCTAGGACAAATAGGACAATGTATCTAGGACAAACAGGACATTGCATCTAGGACAAATAGGACAATGCATCTAGGACAACCAGGACAATGTATCTAGGACAAACAGGACAATGCATCTAGGACAAAGATGACAATGCATCTAGGACAAACAGGACAATGTATCTAGGACAAACAGGACAATGTATTTAGGACAAACAGGACAATGTATCTAGGACAACCAGGACAATGCATCTAGGACAAATAGGACAATGTATCTAGAACAAAGAGGACAATGTATCTAGGACAAACAGGACAATGTATCTAGAACAAAGAGGACAATGCATCTAGGACAAACAGGACAATGCATCTAGCACAAAGAGGACAATGTATCTAGAACAAAGAGGACAATGCATCTAGGACAAGGAGGACAATGCATCTAGCACAAAGAGGACAATGTATCTAGAACAAAGAGGACAATGCATCTAGGACAAGGAGGACAATGCATCTAGGACAAACAGGACAATGCATCTAGGACAAAGAGGACAATGCATCTAGCACAAAGAGGACAATGCATCTAGGACAAACAGGACAATGCATCTAGCACAAAGAGGACAATGTATCTAGAACAAAGAGGACAATGCATCTAGGACAAAGAGGACAATGCATCTAGCACAAAGAGGACAATGTATCTAGAACAAAGAGGACAATGCATCTAGGACAAGGAGGACAATGCATCTAGCACAAAGAGGACAATGTATCTAGAACAAAGAGGACAATGCATCTAGGACAAACAGGACAATGCATCTAGCACAAAGAGGACAATGTATCTAGAACAAAGAGGACAATGCATCTAGGACAAAGAGGACAATGCATCTAGCACAAAGAGGACAATGTATCTAGAACAAAGAGGACAATGCATCTAGGACAAGGAGGACAATGCATCTAGGACAAACAGGACAATGCATCTAGGACAAAGAGGACAATGCATCTAGCACAAAGAGGACAATGCATCTAGGACAAACAGGACAATGCATCTAGAACAAAGAGGACAATGCATCTAGCACAAACAGGACAATGCATCTAGGACAAACAGGACAATGCATCTAGGACAAACAGGACAATGCATCTAGCACAAACAGGACAATATATCTAGGACAACCAGGACAATGCATCTAGGACAAAGAGGACAATGCATCTAGGACAAAGAGGACAATGCATCTAGGACAAAGAGGACAATGCATCTAGGACAAAGAGGACAATGCATCTAGCACAAAGAGGACAATGTATCTAGAACAAAGAGGACAATGTATCTAGGACAAACAGGACAATGTATCTAGAACAAAGAGGACAATGCATCTAGGACAAACAGGACAATGCATCTAGCACAAAGAGGACAATGTATCTAGAACAAAGAGGACAATGCATCTAGGACAAGGAGGACAATGCATCTAGCACAAAGAGGACAATGTATCTAGAACAAAGAGGACAATGCATCTAGGACAAGGAGGACAATGCATCTAGGACAAACAGGACAATGCATCTAGGACAAAGAGGACAATGCATCTAGCACAAAGAGGACAATGCATCTAGGACAAACAGGACAATGCATCTAGCACAAAGAGGACAATGTATCTAGAACAAAGAGGACAATGCATCTAGGACAAAGAGGACAATGCATCTAGCACAAAGAGGACAATGTATCTAGAACAAAGAGGACAATGCATCTAGGACAAGGAGGACAATGCATCTAGCACAAAGAGGACAATGTATCTAGAACAAAGAGGACAATGCATCTAGGACAAACAGGACAATGCATCTAGCACAAAGAGGACAATGTATCTAGAACAAAGAGGACAATGCATCTAGGACAAAGAGGACAATGCATCTAGCACAAAGAGGACAATGTATCTAGAACAAAGAGGACAATGCATCTAGGACAAGGAGGACAATGCATCTAGGACAAACAGGACAATGCATCTAGGACAAAGAGGACAATGCATCTAGCACAAAGAGGACAATGCATCTAGGACAAACAGGACAATGCATCTAGAACAAAGAGGACAATGCATCTAGCACAAACAGGACAATGCATCTAGGACAAACAGGACAATGCATCTAGGACAAACAGGACAATGCATCTAGCACAAACAGGACAATGTATCTAGGACAACCAGGACAATGCATCTAGGACAAAGAGGACAATGCATCTAGGACAAAGAGGACAATGCATCTAGGACAAGGAGGACAATGCATCTAGGACAAAGAGGACAATGCATCTAGCACAAAGAGGACAATGTATCTAGAACAAAGAGGACAATGCATCTAGCACAAAGAGGACAATGTATCTAGAACAAAGAGGACAATGCATCTAGGACAAGGAGGACAATGCATCTAGGACAAACAGGACAATGCATCTAGGACAAAGAGGACAATGCATCTAGCACAAAGAGGACAATGCATCTAGGACAAACAGGACAATGCATCTAGCACAAAGAGGACAATGTATCTAGAACAAAGAGGACAATGCATCTAGGACAAAGAGGACAATGCATCTAGCACAAAGAGGACAATGTATCTAGAACAAAGAGGACAATGCATCTAGGACAAGGAGGACAATGCATCTAGCACAAAGAGGACAATGTATCTAGAACAAAGAGGACAATGCATCTAGGACAAACAGGACAATGCATCTAGCACAAAGAGGACAATGTATCTAGAACAAAGAGGACAATGCATCTAGGACAAAGAGGACAATGCATCTAGCACAAAGAGGACAATGTATCTAGAACAAAGAGGACAATGCATCTAGGACAAGGAGGACAATGCATCTAGGACAAACAGGACAATGCATCTAGGACAAAGAGGACAATGCATCTAGCACAAAGAGGACAATGCATCTAGGACAAACAGGACAATGCATCTAGAACAAAGAGGACAATGCATCTAGCACAAACAGGACAATGCATCTAGGACAAAGAAGAAAATGCATCTAGGACAAACAGGACAATGCATCTAGGACAACCAGGACAATGCATCTAGGACAAAGAGGACAATGCATCTAGGACAAACAGGACAATGCATCTAGGACAACCAGGACAATGTATCTAGGACAAACAGGACAATGCATCTAGGACAACCAGGACAATGTATCTAGGACAAACAGGACAATGCATCTAGGACAAAGAGGACAATGCATCTAGGACAAAGAGGACAATGCATGTAGGACAACCAGAACAATGTATCTAGGACAAACAGGACAATGCATCTAGGACAAAGAGAACAATGCATCTAGGACAAAGAGGACAATGCATCTAGGACAAATAGGACAATGTATCTAGGACAAACAGGACAATGCATCTAGGACAAAGAGGACAATGCATCTAGGACAACCAGGACAATGTATCTAGGACAAAGAGGACAATGCATCTAGGACAACCAGGACAATGTATCTAGGACAAACAGGACAATGCATCTAGGACAACCAGGACAATGTATCTAGGACAAACAGGACAATGCATCTAGGACAACCAGGACAATGTATCTAGGACAAACAGGACAATGCATCTAGGACAACCAGGACAATGTATCTAGGACAAACAGGACAATGCATCTAGGACAAAGAAGACAATGTATCTAGGACAAAGAGGACAATGCATCTAGGACAAACAGGACAATGTATCTAGGACAAAGAGGACAATGCATCTCGGACAAACAGGACAATGTATCTAGGACAAAGAGGATAATGCATCTAGGACAAAGAGGACAATGCATCTAGGACAAAGAGAACAATGCATCTAGGACAAAGAGGATAATGCATCTAGGACAAAGAGGACAATGCATCTAGGACAACCAGGACAATGTATCTAGGACAAAGAGGACAATGCATCTAGGACAACCAGGACAATGTATCTAGGACAAACAGGACAATGCATCTAGGACAACCAGGACAATGTATCTAGGACAAACAGGACAATGCATCTAGGACAACCAGGACAATGTATCTAGGACAAACAGGACAATGTATCTAGGACAAAGAGGACAATGCATCTCGGACAAACAGGACAATGTATCTAGGACAAAGAGGATAATGCATCTAGGACAAAGAGGACAATGCATCTAGGACAAAGAGGACAATGCATCTAGGACAAAGAGGATAATGCATCTAGGACAAAGAGGACAATGCATCTAGGACAAAGAGGACAATGCATCTAGGACAAACAGGACAATGTATCTAGGACAAAAAAGACATTGCATCTAGGACAAATAGGACAATGCATCTAGGACAACCAGGACAATGTATCTAGGACAAACAGGACAATGCATCTAGGACAAAGAGGACAATGCATCTAGGACAAACAGGACAATGCATCTAGGACAACCAGGACAATGTATCTAGGACAAACAGGACAATGCATCTAGGACAAAGAAGACAATGTATCTAGGACAAAGAGGACAATGCATCTAGGACAATGTATCTAGGACAAAGAGGACAATGCATCTCGGACAAACAGGACAATGTATCTAGGACAAAGAGGATAATGCATCTAGGACAAAGAGGACAATGCATCTAGGACAAAGAGGACAATGCATCTAGGACAAAGAGGATAATGCATCTAGGACAAAGAGGACAATGCATCTAGGACAAAGAGGACAATGCATCTAGGACAAAGAGGACAATGCATCTAGGACAAAGAGGATAATGCATCTAGGACAACCAGGACAATGTATCTAGGACAAAAAGGACAATGTATCTAGCACAAAAAGGACATTGCATCTAGGACAAATAGGACAATGCATCTAGGACAACCAGGACAATGTATCTAGGACAAACAGGACAATGCATCTAGGACAAAGAGGACAATGCATCTAGGACAAACAGGACAATGTATCTAGGACAAACAGGACAATGTATCTAGGACAACCAGGACAATGCATCTAGGACAAAGAGGACAATGCATCTAGGACAAACAGGACAATGTATCTAGGACAAACAGGACAATGCATCTAGGACAAATAGGACAATGCATCTAGGACAAAGAGGACAATGCATCTAGGACAAAGAGGACAATGCATCTAGGACAAAGAGGACAATGCATCTAGGACAAAGAGGACAATGCATCTAGGACAAAGAGGACAATGCATCTAGGACAAACAGGACAATGTATCTAGGACAAAGAGGACAATGCATCTAGGATAAACAGGACAATGTATCTAGGACAAAGAGGACAATGCATCTAGGACAAAGAGGACAATGCATCTAGGACAAAGAGGACAATGCATCTAGGACAAACAGGACAATGCATCTAGGACAAAGAGGACAATGTATCTAGGACAAAGAGGATAATGCATCTAGGTCAAAGAGGATAATGCATCTAGGACAAAGAGGACAATGCATCTAGGACAACCAGGACAATGTATCTAGGACAAAGAGGACAATGCATCTAGGACAACCAGGACAATGTATCTAGGACAAACAGGACAATGCATCTAGGACAACCAGGACAATGTATCTAGGACAAAGAGGACAATGCATCTCGGACAAACAGGACAATGTATCTAGGACAAAGAGGATAATGCATCTAGGACAAAGAGGACAATGCATCTAGGACAAAGAGGACAATGCATCTAGGACAAAGAGGATAATGCATCTAGGACAAAGAGGACAATGCATCTAGGACAAAGAGGACAATGCATCTAGGACAAACAGGACAATGCATCTAGGACAAACAGGACAATGTATCTATGACAAAAAGGACATTGCATCTAGGACAAATAGGACAATGCATCTAGGACAACCAGGACAATGTATCTAGGACAAACAGGACAATGCATCTAGGACAAAGAGGACAATGCATCTAGGACAAACAGGACAATGCATCTAGGACAACCAGGACAATGTATCTAGGACAAACAGGACAATGCATCTAGGACAAAGAAGACAATGTATCTAGGACAAAGAGGACAATGCATCTAGGACAATGTATCTAGGACAAAGAGGACAATGCATCTCGGACAAACAGGACAATGTATCTAGGACAAAGAGGATAATGCATCTAGGACAAAGAGGACAATGCATCTAGGACAAAGAGGATAATGCATCTAGGACAAAGAGGACAATGCATCTAGGACAAAGAGGACAATGCATCTAGGACAAACAGGACAATGTATCTAGGACAAAAAGGACATTGCATCTAGGACAAATAGGACAATGCATCTAGGACAACCAGGACAATGTATCTAGGACAAACAGGACAATGCATCTAGGACAAACAGGACAATGCATCTAGGACAAAGAGGACAATGCATCTAGGACAAACAGGACAATGTATCTAGGACAAACAGGACAATATATCTAGGACAACCAGGACAATGCATCTAGGACAAAGAGGACAATGCATCTAGAACAAAGAGGACAATGCATCTAGGACAAACAGGACAATGCATCTAGGACAAATAGGACAATGCATCTAGGACAAATAGGACAATGCATCTAGGACAAAGAGGACAATGCATCTAGGACAAAAAGGACAATGCATCTAGGACAAAGAGGACAATGCATCTAGGACAAAGAGGACAATGCATCTAGGACAAAGAGGACAATGCATCTAGGACAAAGAGGACAATGCATCTAGGACAAACAGGACTATGTATCTAGGACAAAGAGGACAATGCATCTAGGATAAACAGGACAATGTATCTAGGACAAAGAGGACAATGCATCTAGGACAAAGAGGACAATGCATCTAGGACAAAGAGGACAATGCATCTAGGACAAAAAGGACAATGCATCTAGGACAAAGAGGACAATGCATCTAGGACAAAGAGGACAATGCATCTAGGACAAAGAGGACAATGCATCTAGGACAAAGAGGACAATGCATCTAGGACAAACAGGACAATGTATCTAGGACAAAGAGGACAATGCATCTAGGATAAACAGGACAATGTATCTAGGACAAAGAGGACAATGCATCTAGGACAAAGAGGACAATGCATCTAGGACAAAGAGGACAATGCATCTAGGACAAACAGGACAATGCATCTAGGACAAAGAGGACAATGCATCTCGGACAAACAGGACAATGTATCTAGGACAAAGAGGATAATGCATCTAGGACAAAGAGGATAATGCATCTAGGACAAAGAGGACAATGCATCTAGGACAACCAGGACAATGTATCTAGGACAAAGAGGACAATGCATCTAGGACAACCAGGACAATGTATCTAGGACAAACAGGACAATGCATCTAGGACAACCAGGACAATGTATCTAGGACAAACAGGACAATGCATCTAGGACAACCAGGACAATGTATCTAGGACAAACAGGACAATGTATCTAGGACAAAGAGGACAATGCATCTCGGACAAACAGGACAATGTATCTAGGACAAAGAGGATAATGCATCTAGGACAAAGAGGACAATGCATCTAGGACAAAGAGGACAATGCATCTAGGACAAAGAGGATAATGCATCTAGGACAAAGAGGACAATGCATCTAGGACAAAGAGGACAATGCATCTAGGACAAACAGGACAATGTATCTAGGACAAAAAGGACATTGCATCTAGGACAAATAGGACAATGCATCTAGGACAACCAGGACAATGTATCTAGGACAAACAGGACAATGCATCTAGGACAAACAGGACAATGCATCTAGGACAAACAGGACAATGTATCTAGGACAAACAGGACAATGTATCTAGGACAAACAGGACAATGCATCTAGGACAAAGAGGACAATGCATCTAGGACAAAGAAGACAATGCATCTAGGACAAAGAGGATAATGCATCTAGGACAAACAGGACAATGTATCTAGGACAAAGAGGACAATGTATCTAAGACAAAGAGGACAATGCATCTAGGACAAAGAGGACAATGCATCTAGGACAAAGAGGATAATGCATCTAGGACAAAGAGGACAATGCATCTAGGACAAAGAGGACAATGCATCTAGGACAAACAGGACAATGTATCTAGGACAAAAAGGACATTGCATCTAGGACAAATAGGACAATGCATCTAGGACAACCAGGACAATGTATCTAGGACAAACAGGACAATGCATCTAGGACAAAGAGGACAATGCATCTAGGACAAACAGGACAATGTATGTAGGACAAACAGGACAATGTATCTAGGACAACCAGGACAATGCATCTAGGACAAAGAGGACAATGCATCTAGAACAAAGAGGACAATGCATCTAGGACAAATAGGACAATGCATCTAGGATAAACAGGACAATGTATCTAGGACAAAGAGGACAATGCATCTAGGACAAAGAGGACACTGCATCTAGGACAAAGAGGACAATGCATCTAGGACAAAGAGGACAATGCATCTAGGACAAAGAGGACAATGCATCTAGGACAAAGATGACAATGCATCTAGGACAACCAGGACAATGCATCTAGGACAAAGAGGACAATGCATCTAGGACAAAGAGGACAATGCATCTAGGACAAAGAGGACAATGCATCTAGGACAAAGAGGACAATGCATCTAGGACAAAGAGGACAATGCATCTAGGACAACCAGGACAATGCATCTAGGACAAAGAGGACAATGCATCTAGGACAAAGAGGACAATGCATCTCGGACAAACAGGACAATGTATCTAGGACAAAGAGGATAATGCATCTAGGACAAAGAGGACAATGCATCTAGGACAAAGAGGACAATGCATCTAGGACAAAGAGGACAATGCATCTAGGATAAACAGGACAATGTATCTAGGACAAAGAGGACAATGCATCTAGGACAAAGAGGACAATGCATCTAGGACAAAGAGGACAATGCATCTAGGACAAAGAGGACAATGCATCTAGGACAAAGAGGACAATGCATCTAGGACAAAGAGGACAATGCATCTAGGACAACCAGGACAATGCATCTAGGACAAAGAGGACAATGCATCTAGGACAAAGAGGACAATGCATCTAGGACAAAGAGGACAATGCATCTAGGACAACCAGGACAATGTATCTAGGACAACTAGGACAATGCATCTAGGACAAAGAGGACAATGCATCTAGGACAAACAGGACAATGCATCTAGGACAAACAGGACAATTTATTTAGGCCAATGAATTTAGGACAATCAGCCACAAATTCCACTCTTGGCTTAGAGCAATGGTTCTGTCACAACAAAACGTCCAGATCAGGTTAGAAGAAAGATTTTAGGACACAGGTTCAGCGGCCCAGACCAAGGAGAACACACAGAAGCTCTGCTCTAGGTTAGGAAAAGCAAAAAGACAACAGAAGATCCAAATGAGGTTAGGAGAAGCTTTGAAGGACACCAGTCTGAAGGTGTTGTCCATATCTTGTGTCTCTCCTCCATATTACAATCCCCAGGTAGAGGACACACAATCATACACTCTCATTAGCGAGAACGCCCTTGAATTCCTTGCACTATTCCTGAGGTGACTACACACATGAGGTGGTCTTCTCCTCTGTAGTTGGACTTTGATAGGTCTCATCGGTTTGGTCTTAGGAGAAAGCTGCCACCAGTGGAGTTTGGCAGCAGGTTAGGCCCCATTGAGAACACATGTGCGTGGGTTGAGCTGGGGTGTATGTGACTGGTGAAGTCTGGGAAGATGGCGCCTCTTACCGAAGCCTCAGGTTCTCTCTTACTTGGCTGTGAACTTTCTTGCTTCAATGAGGAAACGTTCCTGACCAGGATAGGCCAGAAGAACCCAAAAGTAACACTTATGCCTGAACAATGCTGTGTCCAGTGCTGCCCCCTACAGCATCATTCACTTCAAGTCTACGATAGAGATTTGTAGCTCTGGATCAGAGAATCCTAAAGATACATTGTAATGAATTCTAGAGGAGCTTGGACCTCATCCAGATCACGTCTGAGTGATTATACCCGATACGTATCTTACGGATGAATCCATTCATTACAATACAGTATAGTGACGTGTTGTAATTGGTGTTTTATAAATATTCCCGGATTAAAAAAAAAACCCCAAACGTTAAACCATTTCCTTGTGACTGACGGCTCCCAAAAATAAATTATGTAGATTGGAGGACGCAGCAAATAAATACATGAGAGCTTCTGAGAATTCACCCAGAGTCAATCCAGCAAGAGGACGAGAAGCAGAAACTAAAACAGGAACAGCCTCCAACCAACTGAAACCGGAGCGTCCAAGAAAAAGGGAAAAATAACCGGTGAGTGCAAATCCTACACTACTGATATCTACACCGAGCTGCACAAGGGAGAGGCACAGGGGTCCTAGAGACCAAGGAGACCCTCATACCACATAACCAGAGCTGCACTCACTATTCTGCTGCTGCAGTCACTGTGTACATACATTATATTACTGATCCCGAGTTACCTGCTGTATTATCCTCCAGAGCTGCACTCACTATTCTGCTGGTGGCGTCACTGTGTACATACATTACTGATCAGGAGTTACATCCTGTATTATACTCTAGAGCTGCACTCCCTATTCTGCTGGTGCAGTCACTGTGTACATACATTACATTACTGATCCTGAGTTATCTCCTGTATTATACTCCAGAGCTGCACTCACTATTCTGCTGGTACAGTCACTGTGTACATACATTACATTACTGATCCTGAGTTACCTGCTGTATTATCATCCAGAGCTGCACTCACTATTCTGCTGGTGGAGTCATTGTTTACATACATTACTGATCCTTAGTTACCTCCTGTATTATACTCCAGAGCTGCACTCACAATTCTGCTGGAGCAGTCCCTGTGTACATACATTACATTACTGATCCTGAGTTACCTCCTGTATTATACTTCAGAGCTGCACTCACTATTCTGCTGGCGCAGTCACTGTGTACATACATTACATTACTGATCCTGAGCTACCTCCTGTATTATACTCCAGAGCTGCACTCACTATTCTGCTGGTGCAGTCACTGTGTACATATATTACATTACTGATCCTGAGTTTCCTCTGTATTATACTCCAGAGCTGCACTCACTATTCTGCTGGTGCAGTCACTGTGTACATACATTACATTACTGATCCTGAGCTACCTCCTGTATTATACTCCAGAGCTGCACTCACTATTCTGCTGGTGCAGTCACTGTGCACATACATTACATTACTGATCCTGAGTTACCTCCTGTATTATACTCCGGAGCTGCACTCACTATTCTGCTGGTGCAGTCACTATGTACATACATTACATTACTGATCCTGAGTTACCTCCTGTATTATACTCCAGAGCTGCACTCACTATTCTGCTGGTGCAGTCACTGTGTACATACATTACGTTACTGATCCTGAGTTACCTCCTGTATTATACTCCAGAGCTGCACTCACTATTCTGCTGGTGCAGTCACTGTGTACATACATTACATTACTGATCCGGAGTTACCTCCTGTATTATACTCCAGAGCTGCACTCACTATTCTGCTGGTGCAGTCACTGTGTACATACATTACTGATCCTGAGTTACCTCCTGTATTATACTCCAGAGCTGCACTCACTATTCTGCTGGTGCAGTCACTGTGTACATACATTACGTTACTGATCCTGAGTTACCTCCTGTATTATACTCCAGAGCTGCACTCACTATTCTGCTGGTGCAGTCACTGTGTACATACATTACATTACTGATCCGGAGTTACCTCCTGTATTATACTCCAGAGCTGCACTCACTATTCTGCTGGTGCAGTCACTGTGTACATACATTACTGATCCTGAGTTACCTCCTGTATTATACTCCAGAGCTGCACTCACTATTCTGCTGGTGCAGTCACTGTGTACATACATTACGTTACTGATCCTGAGTTACCTCCTGTATTATACTCCAGAGCTGCACTCACTATTCTGCTGGTGCAGTCACTGTGTACATACATTACATTACTGATCCGGAGTTACCTCCTGTATTATACTCCAGAGCTGCACTCACTATTCTGCTGGTGCAGTCACTGTGTACATACATTACTGATCCTGAGTTACCTCCTGTATTATACTCCAGAGCTGCACTCACTATTCTGCTGGTGCAGTCACTGTGTACATACATTACGTTACTGATCCTGAGTTACCTCCTGTATTATACTCCAGAGCTGCACTCACTATTCTGCTGGTGCAGTCACTGTGTACATACATTACATTACTGATCCGGAGTTACCTCCTGTATTATACTCCAGAGCTGTACTCACTGTTCTGCTGCTGCAGTCACTGTTATCAGTGCCCTATATCTCCTATATCTCCGGCCCCCATGGTCGCTGCTGTGTGACTTGTCTCATCAGCAGTTTGATCCTGTTTCCTCCTCCATTATTTGGGGGTTGCTGGGTCTTGTAGTGCACTCGGATTGTGACCTGTGGCTTTTTTTCTGCTTTTATACAAATAAGTGTGAGCAGGATTCAGTCATTTGCTTTCCCCTCCTCACCTATAAATTATCGCGCTGAATGTATCAAAAAAGAAAAACTTACAAAATGTTTCCAAAGTTCCTGATTTTAATCAATTTTCCATCCACAAAATGGAAAAAGAAGTCATCAAAAACCCCTGTATCTCCAGATGGTCCCCATAAAGTGACAGCGCGACCCCCTAAACTAAAGAGCTAATGGGGGTGCAAAATCTGGGGGAAAAAAACTAGTTATCAAATGAAAAAATCAAACATGAAAAAGGTAATAAAATCTTTCCTGACGCTGAGCAGTGACCCTGAGCCGTCTTCTCTACAGGGCCGATATGTCTGGAGGATACGAGAGAATCGTCCGATCTGAAGAAGGCAAGAAACCGACTCAAGACGAGGATCATGGAAAGTCGTCCACCCCCCGCAGCCGTCAGCCGGGGTCTCCCGGTCACTACTACAGGGAAACAGCAGAGTCTCCAAAATATCTGTATTATTTATCACTGATAGAGAAGAAGCCGCCATCAGATGAGCGAGGCGCTGGCGCTACTACTGCGGCGGGCGGCATCGGATATGTGGGTAGAATGCTGTGCAGATATAATCCTTATGGCTGCCGATGAAGGAGACACAGAGAACCATCACCGACGGTTGGGGGCTATGAGGTCAGAGTGAGGGGTTATGGTGGTTGGGGGCTCTGAGGTCAGGGTCAGGGGTCTTTGTTCTGGTGGTTGGGGGCTCTGAAGTCAGAGTTAGGGGTCTCTGTTCTGGTGTTTGGGAGGCTCTGAGGTCAGTGTCAAGGGTCTTTGCTATGGTGGTTGGGGGCTCTGAGGTCAGGGTCAGGTGTCTCTGCTCTGGTTGGGGGCTCTGAGGTCAGGGTCAGGGGTCTCTGCTCTGGTTGGGGGGCTCTGAGGTCAGGGTCAGGGGTCTCTGCTCTGGTTGGGGGACTCTGAGGTCAGGGTCAGAGGTCTCTGCTCTGGTTGGGGGGCTCTGAGGTCAGGGGTCTCTGCTCTGGTTGGGGGGCTCTGAGGTCAGGGGTCTCTGGTCTGGTTGGGGGGCTCTGAGGTCAGAGGTCTCTGCTCTGGTTGGGGGCTCTGAGGTCAGGGTTAGGGGTCTCTGCTCTGGTTGAGGGCTCTGAGGTCAGCGGTCTCTGCTCTGGTTGGGGGGCTCTGAGGTCAGGGTCAGGGGTCTCTGCTCTGGATGGGGGGCTCTGAGGTCAGGGTCAGGGGTCTCTGCTCTGGTTGGGGGGCTCTGAGGTCAGGGTCAGGGGTCTCTGCTCTGGATGGGGGGCTCTGAGGTCAGGGTCAGGGGTCTCTGCTCTGGTTGGGGGGCTCTGAGGTCAGGGTCAGGGGTCTCTGCTCTGGTTGGGGGGCTCTGAGGTCAGGGTCAGGGGTCTCTGCTCTGGTTGAGGGCTCTGAGGTCAGGGGTCTCTGCTCTGGTTGGGGGGCTCTGAGGTCAGGGTCAGGGGTCTCTGCTCTGGTTGGGGGGCTCTGAGGTCAGGGTCAGGGGTCTCTGCTCTGGTTGGGGGGCTCTGAGGTCAGGGTCAGGGGTCTCTGCTCTGGTTGGGGGCTCTGAGGTCAGGGTCAGAGGTCTCTGCTCTCGTTGGGGGCTCTGAGGTCAGGGGTCTCTGCTCTGGTTGGGGGGCTCTGAGGTCAGGGTCAGGGGTCTCTGCTCTGGTTGGGGGGCTATGAGGTCAGGGTCAGGGGTCTCTGCTCTGTTTGGGGGGCTATGAGGTCAGGGTCAGGTGTCTCTGCTCTGGTTGGAGGCTCTGAGGTCAGGGTCAGAGGTCTCTGCTCTGGTTGGGGGCTCTGAGGTCAGGGTTAGGGGTCTCTGCTCTGGTTGAGGGCTCTGAGGTCAGGGGTCTCTGCTCTGGTTGGGGGGCTCTGAGGTCAGGGTCAGGGGTCTCTGCTCTGGTTGGGGGGCTCTGAGGTCAGGGTCAGGGGTCTCTGCTCTGGTTGGGGGCTCTGAGGTCAGGGTCAGGGGTCTCTGCTCTGGTTGGGGGCTATGAGGTCAGGGTCAGTGGTCTCTGCTCTGGTTGGGGGGCTCTGAGGTCAGGGTCAGGTGTCTCTGCTCTGGTTGGGGGGCTCTGAGGTCAGGGTCAGGTTTCTCTGCTCTGGTTGGGGGCTCTGAGGTCAGGGTCAGGGGTCTCTGCTCTGGTTAGGGGCTATGAGGTCAGGGTCAGGGGTCTCTGCTCTGGTTGGGGGCTATGAGGTCAGGGTCAGTGGTCTCTGCTCTGGTTGGGGGCTATGAGGTCAGGGTCAGTGGTCTCTGCTCTGGTTGGGGGGCTCTGAGGTCAGGGTCAGGGGTCTCTGCTCTGGTTGGGGGGCTCTGAGGTCAGGGTCAGTGGTCTCTGCTCTGGTTGGGGGGCTCTGAGGTCAGGGTCAGGGGTCTCTGCTCTGGTTGGGGGGCTCTGAGGTCAGGGTCAGGGGTCTCTGCTCTGGTTGGGGGCTATGAGGTCAGGGTCAGTGGTCTCTGCTCTGGTTGGGGGGCTCTGAGGTCAGGGTCAGGGGTCTCTGCTCTGGTTGGGGGGCTCTGAGGTCAGGGTCAGGGGTCTCTGCTCTGGTTGGGGGCTCTGAGGTCAGGGTCAGGTTTCTCTGCTCTGGTTGGGGGCTCTGAGGTCAGGGTCAGGGGTCTCTGCTCTGGTTGGGGGCTATGAGGTCAGGGTCAGTGGTCTCTGCTCTGGTTGGGGGGCTCTGAGGTCAGGGTCAGTGGTCTCTGCTCTGGTTGGGGGCTATGAGGTCAGGGTCAGTGGTCTCTGCTCTGGTTGGGGGGCTCTGAGGTCAGGGTCAGGGGTCTCTGCTCTGGTTGGGGGGCTCTGAGGTCAGGGTCAGTGGTCTCTGCTCTGGTTGGGGGGCTCTGAGGTCAGGGTCAGGGGTCTCTGCTCTGGTTGGGGGGCTCTGAGGTCAGGGTCAGGGGTCTCTGCTCTGGTTGGGGGCTATGAGGTCAGGGTCAGTGGTCTCTGCTCTGGTTGGGGGGCTCTGAGGTCAGGGTCAGTGGTCTCTGCTCTGGTTGGGGGGCTCTGAGGTCAGGGTCAGTGGTCTCTGCTCTGGTTGGGGGGCTCTGAGGTCAGGGTCAGGGGTCTCTGCTCTGGTTGGGGGGCTCTGAGGTCAGGGTCAGGGGTCTCTGCTCTGGTTGGGGGCTCTGAGGTCAGGGTCTGGGGTCTCCTGTACTTGCTAACCTGTTTCTATCATAATAATCCTTTCTTGCGGTGATGGCATTTATAGTGACCCTGATCGGCCCTGCTGGGCTTGTGGAGTGGATCCAGCAGGAATGTGGCACCGGATGCGGATGTAACAAGAGCCAAATAAACACTCCAGAGACACAAACTGTGCTCCACATTCACCTGTGTGCAGCTGCATGACACAAATAGTGGAGAATCCACCGGGTAAAGCCCACGCGTGGCGGCAGAGACCACGGGACAATCTACATGGACAGAACTGACTGCACAATCTGGCGACCGCGTGGAAAGGGACAACGCTCCGCAGAAGACAAAGTGTGAACGGTGCAGATTATCAGGACTTTGTATCTTTGATGATTATTGAACCTCTCCAGGGCAAAGAATTAATAAAGCTGAAGTGTAATAATGTAGCAGAGCGGATTGTGGTGTGTTCAGAAATATCTCTGTGCGGAAATATAATGTAACCGCACGAGAAGACGACATTCCCCATCTGTTACATGAGAAGAAACCAACTGCTCAATGTACAAAACACATAGTGACATACAGAACCTCGAAAAAGTATTCATTCCCTGCCGCTCTTCCACTTACACCCACAAACTGACATGTCTGTTATTGGGATTTTACGTGACACCAACACTAAGTACAAGAACGTGTGACAGGTAAAGGAAATGATAAAAATCTGAAAATTGTGAGGTGCATTTATATTCAACCCCCAGAGTCAGTACTTTGTAGGATCACTTTTATCTGTCTTGCGTTTGAATTCACCCCCCTCCCCAGAGCCAGTACTTTGTAGGACCACCTTTTTGTGCTTTGCATTTGTATTCAGCCCCCACCCCCTGGAGTCAGTACTTTGTAGGACCACGTTTCTATGTCTTGCATTTGTATTGGGGGTCTCTCCAGCTTTGCTCATCTAGAGGTGACATTTTCCTCTTCTTCTCTCGCTCAGTGAGGTTGGATGGAGACGTCCGTGATCAGTGAGGTTGGATGGAGACGTCTGTGATCAGTGAGATTGGATGGAGACGTCTGTGATCAGTGAGATTGGATGGAGACGTCTGTGATCGGTGATTTTCACGTCTTGTCACAGATTCTCGGTGGATTTGGGTCTGGACTGTGATTCGGCCGCTCACACACAGGAATTAGCTCTGATCTTAACCCTCCGTTGTGGCTCTGCAGGATGTTGAGGGTCGTCCTGCTGGAAGGTGAACCTACCCCCGGTCTCAGATCTTCTGCAGCCTCTTAGCTCCATCTATCTTCCTATCACCTCTGACCAGCTTCCTTGCCCCTGCTGAAGAAAAGCCTCCCCACAGCAGGATGCTGCCTCCATCATGTGTGACAGTGGGGATGGTGTTTTCAGGGTGATGCGCAGGGTTAGTTTTCTGCCACACACAGCATTTTGCAGTTAGCTCAGTTCTCCTTTATGCTTCTTGACCAGAGCCCCTTCCTCCACTGTTCTCTGTGTCTCCTACATTGGACTTCTTATGGCTCCTTGCTTTCAGAAATGGCTTCTTGTATCTTCCATAAAGGGCAGATTTGTGGGGTATATAACTAATAGTTGTCCTGTACATAGATTCTACCCCCTGAGCTGTGATCTCTATGGCTCCTCCAGTGACTATGGGCCTCTCGGCTCCTCTCTCATTAGCGCTCTCTTTCTTCGGATGTCAGTTACTTTGGCGGCCATGTCTTGGTCTTGTAGATTTGCAATTGTGCCATACTCTGTCCATTTTTGGATGATGGATTAAACAGTGCTCCATGAGAAGTTCAGAGCTTGTGCTATTATTTTATTACCTAACCCTGCTTTACTCCTCTTTATCCCTGACCTTTCTGGTGGGTTCCTTGATTTTCATGATGCTCTTTGGTCTCCAATGTTCTCACACAAACCTCTGAGGCCTCCACAGAACACTTGTAGTTATACTGAGAAGACATTACACCCAGGTGGAGGCAATGTACTAATTATTTGACTTCTGGGGGCGATTGGTCACTCAGGATTTTATTTAGGTGATCAGACTACGGGGGGCTGAATACAAATGCACCTCACATTTTTCAAACTAATACATATAAACTATTTAGAAAATCATATACACGTCACAAATACTTGTACTTAGCATTGGTATCAAAAAAAATCTCAGTAATAAAATATGTAAGTTTGTGGGTGTAATGGGAAAAATGTGCAAAAGTTAACAGGGTATGAATACTTTTTCAAGGCACTGTATATAGTAATGAAGCCCTCCTTCTCAGTAACTCCCACAACCTCAGACACTGCATAGATAGGGGACTATTCTCCATCACCATATATCTCTCATATTAGAGGGGCCACAAGTTCTCAGGAGGGTTTAGGTCCGGTGAGGACGGGGCCGGGTCATTATTGTCCATCTTTAGCCGTTAGGGAGCTGAGGGAGCAGAAGTGTGTGACCCTCTGAGAATGGCCATTGTCAGTGTTGGTGAGGAGTGGTGCGATGTGACCGCTATAGGCCACACATGTTATCTGGGACCTGAGAGTAGGTCTGCAGTGTTACACCTCGGCCTCTGAGGCCCTCACAGGGGACAACCAGGCCTCCCAGGATCGCTGACCGGACTGTTGTGAGGAGATACAGGAGTATGAAGTGCAAGGAAAAGGAGCTGTAACTGAGAAGTGCCTGCGCCCAGCAATGAGCTGTACGGGAAGCCTCGGCTACTGTCTGGTGGATATAGTTGTCTCACGTTGAAGTTCAGTAAAAGATGTATTTTTGGACTTTGGTGTCTCTTAATTTGTTGTGAACCATCTGGTCCTGGCCTACCATATCCAATGGCAACAAGCAGCTTGCAGAGCCGTATCACCCTGGTAACGACCACGGCATAGGCACACACCTAGTCAGGACACACATGCTCATGTAACGTGGCAAGGCGTGGGAGACGAGAGCCTCAATCACGGCTACCGCCAACTTGCTCATTCCAGGCCTGGAAGACTTGGTGCCGTCCTTACGTAGAGGGGTGGCTGAGAGCACGGGTGCGCCATCGTAGTAGTCGTGGGCGAGGGGTTTCATCTGCATCATCTCAGCAGTCCTCTCTCTTTGGCCTAGGGATGAGTTGCAGGGTTCCTGGTGGAGTGTGTGGACTTTGTGTGTGAGCCATACCTGTGCTTCGCCTTCGGCCCTCGTGCAGGCCAGCATTTTCCCACCAGGGATGTGTAGATTCTGGTTTCTTTTTCACCGGTCTTTTACTAACACTTCCGCACAGTATCTCGGTCACTCCATCCCTGGGGGCACAACGCCTGAACATTGTAGGTACGGAATATTCAACTTCAAAGCCCACTGTCTGATACTGTGACTGCTCCATGGCTCCTGGCACTACTGCTGTGTTTTGAACGTCCTCTTCACTATTGGACACCACAGTTCCACTCAATAAAATCATAGAGTCCCACGCGGCCATGTTCACATCCCACCCTCAGGGACCCGATACTTTTAACGATTTTGAAAGCCATCAGACAAGGCTCGTCTACTGGTGATTGTGTGTCAACCGGTGTGCCCAAGTCTATGCCAAACCTCTGCTCTTGGACTAGTACCGCTGGAGTCAGGGACTACCTCGGAATCTTCTCAGGAGTTTGGGCCTGGTACTCACTACTAGAGTCCTTCCCTGGGGTGACCCTGAGGGACTGGTCTGATTAGGAATGCCACCCACACCGTTTTTCTATGGCCTAAGGTACCTGACTGGCTTACACACTTCTCCTTCTTGCTATACTTCCCACAAATACAGTTTTCTACTGTCTAAGGCTAGTTTCACACTTGCGTTGTTTTCCTTCAGTTGCAATACGCCGTTTTGGAAAACAGTGGAATCTGTTAACGGATTCCGCTGCTTCCCATAGACTTGTATGGACGACAGATTGCGAGTGATGGACCTGCGTTGCTTCCACTGGCCGACGCTGCGTTGCTTCCGCCGGGCGGAAGGAACGCAGCATGTAACATCCTTAGGATTTCGCTGTGCATGCTCTCTTTGGCTCCCTGCACACGTAACCAGGGTACACATCGGCTTACTAAGCAAAGCGCTTTGCCTAGTTACCCGATATTTACCCTGGCTACGTGTGCAAGGAGCCAGCGCTAAGCAGTGTACGCTGGAAACCGAGGTAAATATCGGGTAACCAAGCAAAGTGCTTTGCTTAGTTACCCGATATTTACCCTGGCTACGTGTGCAGGGAGCCCGACACTTCCCCGCTCAGCTCCACCCCCTCCCACACTCCGCGTGTACACACACACTCACCTGTCCCCAGCCATGCAGTCCCCGCGGCACTGACGTCCTCAGCGCCATGGCCCCGCTCGGCTCCACCCACAACGCAATCCGCCCCCCTCACACATTCTCGGCGGCCGAACGATCAGCTGATCACCCGGCGACCAGCTGCTGTGAGCGATCAGCTGATCACCTGGCGACCGGCTGCTGTGAGCGATCAGCTGATCACCCGGCGGACGGCTGCTGTGAGCGATCAGCTGATCACTCGGCGACCGGCTGCTGTGAGCGATCAGCTGATCACCCGGTGACCGGCTGCTGTGAGCGATCAGCTGATCACCCGGCGACCGGCTGCTGTGAGCGATCAGCTGATCACTTAGCGGCCAGCTGCTGTGAGCGATCAGCTGATCACCCGGCGACCGGCTGCTGTGAGCGATCAGCTGATCACACGGCGACCGGCTGCTGTGAGCGATCAGCTGATCACCCGGCAGCCGGCTGCTGTGAGCGATCAGCTGATCACCCGGCGACTGGCTGCTGTGAGCGATCAGCTGATCACCCGGCGACTGGCTGCTGTGAGCGATCAGCTGATCACCCGGCGACCGGCTGCTGTGAGCGATCAGCTGATCACTTAGCGGCCGGCTGCTGTGAGCGATCAGCTGATCACCCGGCGACCGGCTGCTGTGAGCGATCAGCTGATCACCCGGCGACCGGCTGCTGTGAGCGATCAGCTGATCACACGGCGACCGGCTGCTGTGAGCGATCAGCTGATCACCCGGCAGCCGGCTGCTGTGAGCGATCAGCTGATCACCCGGCGACCGGTTGCTGTGAGCGATCAGCTGATCACCCGGCGACTGGCTGCTGTGAGCGATCAGCTGATCACCCGGCGACCGGCTGCGTGATCAGCTGATCATTCACAATAGTCTGCTGTTGGTAAAACTGTAAAAAAAAAAAAAAAAAAGCAGATTCCGTTGTTTTGTACGATCCGTAGCATCCGTTGTGCCACTATATGCAACGCATCCGTTGCATCTGTCACACAATGCAATGCAACGGATGCCGTTCAACACAAGTGTTAAACTAGCCTAATTCTTTCTGATTAAAACTTGGCTGGAGTCAGGCTGTGTCCTGCAGCTGGCTCCACCTACTATGGGCTTCCTGCAGAGCTTAACTGTTCACTACCTACGCTCTCCCTGTCGCTAGGCAATGCCTAACCTCTTTATCAAGAAGCAGTACCTCGATCCGGCCGCTAGATGGCCACAGTCTAGACAGGAACACAATATACACATAAACACAAATCACATCATTATACTATAACATCGGCCAGTGTCTTCAGGGAGGGGCACACGGGCCTAGCTGCCTCTTACACTTGCATCAACTGAAAATTTCATAATGAAAGTTGTATTATTAACCTCACTTTCATGTTATGGGTTAAAAATTGTGCACAACCCAAGAAGGACGCAGATCAGCCCTGATGAGCATGGCAGGATTGCAAAGAGAAAGCCGCTGCTCTCCAAAAAGAACACGTCTGCCGTCTGCAGGTCACCTGGACGAGCCAGAGGCTACCGGAACCATGCAGATAGATGGGACCAAATGGAGCTTTGTGGTTTAACCTCCTTTGGACCGGGCAATTTTTCATTTTTGAGCTTTTGATTTTTTTCCTCCCCTTCTTCTATGAGCCATAACTTTTCCATTTTTGATCTTGCTGTATGGGGCATTGTTTTTTACAAGATGTGTTGTACTTTTGAATGACACCATTCATTTTATCATTTGATGTAATGGTCAGAAGGAAAAAAAAAATCAAAGTGTGCCGGAATAGTAAAAAAAAGTTAAATTCTGCAAATATTTTGTTTTTATTATTATTTATGCTGCTGTTAGAGGCAGATGAGGGCTGGATGATTCAGCCTTCATCTGCATCGTAAGATGCGGGCTCGGCGCGTGAGCATCAAAGGCAGGGACACGACTCACGTTATTAGACATAAAGAACTTAAAGATGACTTTTCCCAAGTTTGCGCAGGTTGAACTGCACATCATGGAATAGCGGCTGCAGCGCTGAATATTATGTCCACCTTATTTTTTACCTTCTCTTCTATAGATATTATGTAGATTTTCACTCATAAAGATGTGATTATAATTTATGTTAAAACCAAGGGGGTGCTTTACCACTGATTTATCTCTGGGGTTGTCTACTATAATCTTGACCAATCATGGGCAGGCAGCAACATACAGTAGAAAAAATAACACGCCCCCACAATAGGTTAGAGCAGGTTGCTCAGTGTGAGACATGTAATGACAGACAGTCACCTTGAGTCTGAGCCACGAGCAGAAATGCTAGCAGTTCCAGCCTCGGCTTCTATCACAGAGATTATTAATGGTCATCCGAGGAAGGCTCTGGCACTGAATGTAGTTGTGCAAATCATCAGGATCCACTGCTGGCAGTTCCTGTGTAATCATCGACCAATAACATTCCTGGTGTGCTTGATGGAGACAAGCCCTGAGACTCTGCAGCCACGGGAGACAAGTCTGGAGATGCTGCAGCCACAGGAAACAAGTACGGAATTAAGGCAGCCATGGGAGACAAGTCCGAAGATCCTGCAGCCACGGGAACAAGTCTGGAGATGCTGCAGCCACAGGAAACAAGTACGGAATTAAGGCAGCCATGGGAGACAAGTCCGAAGATCCTGCAGCCACGGGAACAAGTCCAGAGATCCTGCAGCCATGGAGAGTACAAGGTCTTACAGCAAACATAGCCCTTATGATCCTCCAGATGAGGGATACCACAACTGTAGCACGACTCTTGGACTTTTTCCAACATGAAGCGTTGGTTATGTCGGTCTTATTGTTGTGTTTTATTAGAGATTTGCTTGCTTATCAGTTTAAGGTCACTTTTCTATACACAATTGGAAGGGGGAAGGGGTTGAAACAGCCTCTCATATTAGTTGTCCTCCATGGACTCTAATTTAAACATTCCTGCAGTAGGATTCATTGTAGTGCATCTGCTGGGGGCCTGTCCATCTATTGTTCCCCTCTGCAGGGGGCCTTCCTGATACTGCCTGGAGACTGCCCTCCTTCATACTTGGATGTATATAAAAGAAATGTTTTAGCAGCTGTATATCACATTCCACCTTCTAAAACATTTGTTTTATTGTTTTATGTACCTCCAAATATGCAGGAGGATAGTCTCTGGCCAGTTTGCAGGATTGTGTATCAGGGAGGCCCCTTACAGAGGGGAACAATAGATGCACAACCCACCACCAGATGCAGGACAATGAATCCTACTGCAGGAATGATTAAATTAGAGTCTATAGATGCCATCTAATATGACACACTATTACAACCCCTTCCCCCTTCCAATTGTGTACAGAAAAGTAACCTTAAACTGATAAGCAAGCAAATCTCTAATTAAAGAACAACAATAAGACCAAAGTTTCCAACCCTCCATGCTGGAAAAAGTCCAATAGTCTTTAGTTCATAGCCAGCTCCTCCCACTTTCCTTTTTCCCTTCCACCTTCCTTTTCTTCCTTTCCAACCTACAATCTTTCCCTTACCCTCATCTTCTAGTTCATCCTCTTGCTTTTATTTCTTTAATTCTTTTGTTCTCTTTCTTTCTTTCTTTCTTTCTTTCTTTCTCTCTCTGTTTTTTCCTTTCTTTTCTTCATTCTTGTTTCCTACTATCATTTCTCCTTACTTCCTTTATATATTCCATCCTTCTCACTTCTCTTTTTTTTTCTTCCCACCAGCCTTCCCTATTCTTTCTTCCTTCCTTCCCCTCTGCCTTCTTTCCTTCCTTCCTTCTTTCCTTCCTTCTTTCCTTCCTTCTTTCCTTCCTTCCTTCTCACTTCTCTTTTTTTTCTTCCCACCAGCCTTCCCTATTCTATCTTCCTTCCTTCCCCTCTGCCTTCTTTCCTTCCTTCCTTCTTTCCTTCCTTCTTTCCTTCTTTCCTTCCTTCTTTCCTTCCTTCCTTCCTTCTCACTTCTCTTTTTTTTCTTCCCACCAGCCTTCCCTATTCTATCTTCCTTCCTTCCCCTCTGCCTTCTTTCCTTCCTTCCTTCTTTCCTTCCTTCCTTCCTTCCTTCCTTCCTTCCTTCCTTCCTTCCTTCCTTCTTTCCTTCCTTCTTTCCTTCCTTCCTTCCTTCTCACTTCTCTTTTTTTTCTTCCCACCAGCCTTCCCTATTCTTTCTTCCTTCCCCTCTGTCTTCTTTCCTTCTTGCTGCCTTCTTTTCCCAGTCTTGCATTTTGTATTCTCTACATCTGATTTACGCTCAGTTGTTCTACCTCTCACGATCCTTCCACTTTCATGCACACAGTCTCTGTTCTGAATCCTGGGCGCAGCAGATGAGTAATATTAGATCTGCCTCCACATTATTATCATTATTATAACTTATTATTACTGATTTATTTTTATATTACTTATTTTTAGCCGGTGTATGAAGAATCTGACGTCAGAGGGACGAGCAGAAAATCTGGCAGGAGCAGTAAATGGCGTCCAGATGACAGCCCCCATGGTGCTGATCACCGGCCCTCCAGGACACGTGGTCACATCACAGCCACGGAGACACCAATTTACTTATATTATAGGTCACTTTTGAGTGGAGAAACAAAACACAAGAGGTTATTTGGCGGCGGCAGAAGATCCAGCAGTTCAAGTATCAGTTTCATTGACAGTTTACTTCCCAAATTGCAGTAACTGTGGAGTGAAGACCTCGAAGAAAATGGATCAGGAAAGTGATCGGGGTCAGTCTATAAAGCACAATTACGATTGGCTGGAATGTCATCACCCCAATGACAGAAAGAGTTACCTCCTCTATATGATCAATGTGTTATGTTCATAGGGACATTAATAAGCTTGTGTTGTGCTCTTTAAAATTCAATATTCAAAAATAAAGAATTAAAAACAAAGACTTGATGTGGCCATGTGGCCTCTCAGCTGGTGGAGGATATAAAGACAATATCCACAAACTCAGGGATAAAAATTGGTAATAGAAAAACAGGAGCTCCCCCTAGTGGTGGCTGCAGACAGGATCTTATCATGTTTCTCTGTATACAGGGAGCTCCCCCTAGTGGTGGCTGCAGACAGGATCTTATCATGTATCTCTGTATACAGGGAGCTCCCCCTAGTGGTGGCTGCAGACAGGATCTTATCATGTATCTCTGTATACAGGGAGCTCCCCCTAGTGGTGGCTGCAGACAGGATCTTATCATGTATCTCTGTATACAGGGAGCTCCCCCTAGTGGTGGCTGCAGACAGGATCTTATCATGTATCTCTGTATACAGGGAGCTCCCCCTAGTGGTGGCTGCAGACAGGATCTTATCATGTATCTCTGTATACAGGGAGCTCCCTCTAGAGGTGGCTGCAGACAGGATCGTATCATGTATCTCTGTATACAGGGAGCTCCCCCTAGTGATGGCTGCAGACAGGATTTTATCATGTATCTCTGTATACAGGGAGCTCCCCCTAGTGGTGGCTGTAGGCAGGATCTTATCATGTATCTCTGTATACAGGGAGTTCCCCCTAGTGGTGACTGCAGACAGGATCTTATCATGTATCTCTGTATACAGGGAGTTCCCCCTAGTGGTGGCTGCAGACAGAACCTTATCATGTATCTCTGTATAAAGGGAGCTCCCCCTAGTGGTGGCTGCAGACAGGATCTTATCATGTATCTCTGTATACAGGGAGCTCCCCCTAGTGGTGGCTGCAGACAGGACCTTATCATGTATCTCTGTATACAGGGAGCTCCCCCTAGTGGTGGCTGCAGACAGGATCTTATCATGTATCTCTGTATACAGGGAGCTCCCCCTAGTGGTGGCTGCAGACAGGATCTTATCATGTATCTCTGTATACAGGGAGATCCCCCTAGTGGTGGCTGCAGACAAGATCTTATCATTTATCTCTGTATACAGGGAGCTCCCCCTAGTGGTGGCTGCAGACAGGATCTTATCATGTATCTCTGTATACAGGGAGCTTCCCCTAGTGGTGACAACAGACAGGATCTTATCATGTATCTCTGTATACAGGGAGCTCCCCCTAGTGGTGGCTGCAGACAGGATCTTATCATGTATCTCTGTATACAGGGAGCTTCCCCTAGTGGTGACAACAGACAGGATCTTATCATGTATCTCTGTATACAGGGAGCTCCCCCTAGTGGTGACTGCAGACAGGATCTTATCATGTATGTCTGTATACAAGGAGCTTCCCCTAGTGGTGACTGCAGACAGGATCTTATCATGTATCTCTGTATACAGGGAGCTCCCCCTAGTGGTGACTGCAGACAGGATCTTATCATGTATGTCTGTATACAGGGAGCTTCCCCTAGTGATGACTGCAGACAGGATCTTATCATGTATCTCTGTATACAGGGAGCTCCCCCTAGTGGTGACTGCAGACAGGATCTTATCATGTATGTCTGTATACAGGGAGCTCCCCCTAGTGGTGACTGCAGACAGGATCTTATCATGTATCTCTGTATACAGGGAGCCCCCCCTAGTGGTGGCTGCAGACAGGATCTTGTCATGTATCTCTGTATACAGGGAGCTCCCCTTAGTGGTGGCTGCAGACAGGATCTCATCATGTATCTCTGTATACAGGGAGCTCCCCTTAGTGGTGGCTGCAGACAGGATCTCATCATGTATCTCTGTATACAGGGAGCTCCCCCTAGTGGTGACTGCAGACAGGATCTTATCATGTATCTCTGTATACATTGAGCTCCCCCTAGTGGTGGCTGCAGACAGGATCTCATCATGTATCTCTGTATACATTGAGCTCCCCCTAGTGGTGACTGCAGACAGGATCTTATCATGTATCTCTGTATACATTGAGCTCCCCCTAGTGGTGACTGCAGACAGGATCTTATCATGTATCTCTGTATACATTGAGCTCCCCCTAGTGGTGGCTGCAGACAGAATCTTATCATGTATCTCTGTATACAGGGAGCTCCCCCTAATGGTGGCTGCAGACAGGATCTTATCATGTATCTCTGTATACAGGGAGCTTCCCCTAGTGGTGACTTCAGACAGGATCTTATCATGTATCTCTGTATACAGGGAGCTCCCCCTAGTGGTGACTGCAGACAGGATCTTATCATGTATGTCTGTATACAGGGAGCTTCCCCTAGTGGTGACTGCAGACAGGATCTTATCATGTATCTCTGTATACAGGGAGCTCCCCCTAGTGGTGACTGCAGACAGGATCTTATCATGTATCTCTGTAAACAGGGAGCCCCCCCTAGTGGTGGCTGCAGACAGGATCTTGTCATGTATCTCTGTATACAGGGAGCTCCCCCTAGTGGTGGCTGCAGACAGGATCTCATCATGTATCTCTGTATACAGGGAGCTCCCCCTAGTGGTGACTGCAGACAGGATCTTATCATGTATCTCTGTATACATTGAGCTCCCCCTAGTGGTGGCTGCAGACAGGATCTCATCATGTACCTCTGTATACATTGAGCTCCCCCTAGTGGTGACTGCAGACAGGATCTTATCATGTATCTCTGTATACATTGAGCTCCCCCTAGTGATGACTGCAGACAGGATCTTATCATGTATCTCTGTATACAGGGAGCTCCCCCTAGTGGTGTCTGCAGACAGAATCTTATCATGTATCTCTGTATACAGGGAGCTTCCCCTAATGGTGGCTGCAGACAGGATCTTATCATGTATCTCTGTATACAGGGAGCTCCTCCTAGTGGTGACTGCAGACAGGATCTTATCATGTATCTCTGTATACATTGAGCTCCCCCTAGTGATGACTGCAGACAGGATCTTATCATGTATCTCTGTATACATTGAGCTCCCCCTAGTGATGACTGCAGACAGGATCTTATCATGTATCTCTGTATACAGGGAGCTCCCCCTAGTGGTGACTGCAGACAGGATCTTATCATGTATCTCTGTATGCATTGAGCTCCCCCTAGTGATGACTGCAGACAGGATCTTATCATGTATCTCTGTATACAGGGAGCTCCCCCTAGTGGTGGCTGCAGACAGAATCTTATCATGTATCTCTGTATACAGGGAGCTTCCCCTAATGGTGGCTGCAGACAGGATCTTATCATGTATCTCTGTATACAGGGATCTCCCCCTAGTGGTGGCTGCAGACAGGATCTTATCATGTATCTCTGTATACAGGGAGCTCCTCCTAGTGGTGACTGCAGACAGGATCTTATCATGTATCTCTGTATACAGGGAGCTCCCCCTAGTGGTGACTGCAGACAGGATCTTATCATGTATGTCTGTATACAGGGAGCTTCCCCTAGTGGTGACTGCAGACAGGATCTTATCATGTATCTCTGTATAAAGGGAGCTCCCCCTAGTGGTGACTGCAGACAGGATCTTATCATGTATGTCTGTATACAGGGAGCTCCCCCTAGTGGTGGCTGCAGACAGGATCTTATCATGTATCTCTGTATACAGGGAGCTCCCCCTTGTGGTGACTGCAGACAGGATCTTATCATGTATCTCTGTATACAAGGAGCTCCCTCTAGTGGTGTCTGCAGACAGGATCTTATCATGTATCTCTGTATACAGGGAGCTCCCCCTAGTGGTGGCTGCAGACAGGATCTTATCATGTATTTCTGTATACAGGGAGCTCCCCCTAGTGGTGGCTGCAGACAGGATCTTATCATGTATCTCTGTATACAGGGAGCTCCCCCTAGTGGTGGCTGCAGACAGGACCTTATCATGTACCTCTGTATACAAGGAGCTCCCTCTAGTGGTGTATGCAGACAGGATCTTATCATGTATCTCTGTATACAGGGAGCTCCCCCTAGTGGTGGCTGCAGACAGGATCTTATCATGTACCTCTGTATACAGGGAGCTCCCCCTAGTGGTTGCTGCAGACAGGATGTTATGATGTACCTCTGTATACATGGAGCTCCCCCTAGTGGTGACTGCAGACAGGATCTTATCATGTATCTCTGTATACAGGGAGCTCCCCCTAGTGGTGGCTGCAGACAGGATCTTATCATGTACCTCTGTATACAGGGAGCTCCCCCTAGTGGTTGCTGCAGACAGGATGTTATGATGTACCTCTGTATACATGGAGCTCCCCCTAGTGGTGACTGCAGACAGGATCTTATCATGTATCTCTGTATACAGGGATCTCCCCCTAGTGGTGGCTGCAGACAGGATCTTATCATGTATCTCTGTATACAGGGAGCTCCCCCTAGTGGTGGCTGCAGACAGGATCTTATCATGTATCTCTGTATACAGGGGGCTCCCCCTAGTGGTGGCTGCAAACAGGATCTTATCATGTATCTCTGTATACAGGGAGCTCCCCCTAGTGGTGACTGCAGACAGGATCTTATCATGTATGTCTGTTACAGGGAGCTCCACCTAGTGGTGACTGCAGACAGGATCTTATCATGTATCTCTGTATACAGGGAGCTCCCCCTAGTGGTGGCTGCAGACAGGACCTTATCATGTACCTCTGTATACAAGAAGCTCCCCCTAGTGGTGGCTGCAGACAGGATCTTATCATGTATCTCTGTATACAGGGAGCTCCCCCTAGTGGTGGCTGCAGACAGGATCTTATCATGTATCTCTGTATACAGGGAGCTCCCCCTAGTGGTGGCTGCAGACAGGATCTTATCATGTATCTCTGTATACAGGGGGCTCCCCCTAGTGGTGGCTGCAAACAGGATCTTATCATGTATCTCTGTATACAGGGAGCTCCCCCTAGTGGTGACTGCAGACAGGATCTTATCATGTATGTCTGTTACAGGGAGCTCCCCCTAGTGGTGACTGCAGACAGGATCTTATCATGTATCTCTGTATACAGGGAGCTCCCCCTAGTGGTGGCTGCAGACAGGACCTTATCATGTACCTCTGTATACAAGGAGCTCCCCCTAGTGGTGGCTGCAGACAGGATCTTATCATGTATCTCTGTATACAGGGAGCTCCCCCTAGTGGTGGCTGCAGACAGGATCTTATCATGTATCTCTGTATACAGGGAGCTCCTCCTAGTGGTGACTGCAGATAGGATCTTATCATGTATTTCTGTATACAGGGAGCTCCTCCTAGTGGTGGCTGCAGACAGGATCTTATCATGTATGTCTGTATACAGGGAGCTCCCCCTAGTGGTGACTGAAGACAGGATCTTATCATGTATCTCTGTATACAGGGAGCTCCCCCTAGTGGTGACTGCAGACAGGATCTTATCATGTATCTCTGTATACAGGGAGCTCCCCCTAGTGGTGGCTGCAGACAGGACCTTATCATGTACCTCTGTATACAAGGAGCTCCCTCTAGTGGTGTCTGTAGACAGGATCTTATCATATATCTCAGTATACAGGGAGCTCCTCCTAGTGGTGACTACAGACAGAATCTTATCATGTATCTCTGTATACATGGAGCTCCCCCTAGTGGTGGCTGCAGATAGGACCTTATCATGTACCTCTGTATACAAGGAGCTCCCTCTAATGGTGTCTGTAGACAGGATCTTATCATATATCTCAGTATACAGGGAGCTCCTCCTAGTGGTGACTACAGACAGAATCTTATCATGTATCTCTGTATACAGGGAGCTCCCCCTAGTGGTGTCTGTAGACAGGATCTTATCATATATCTCAGTATACAGGGAGCTCCTCCTAGTGGTGACTACAGACAGAATCCTATCATGTGTCTCTGTATACAGGGAGCTTCCCCTAGTGGTGGCTGCAGACAAGATCTTATCATGTATTTCTGTAAACAGGGAGCTCTCCCTAGTGGTTGCTGCAGACAGAATTTTATCATGTATCTCTGTATACAGGGAGCTCCCCCTAGTGGTTGCTGCAGACAGGATGTTATGATGTACCTCTGTATACATGGAGCTCCCCCTAGTGGTG
Organism: Anomaloglossus baeobatrachus; assembly: GCF_048569485.1. Classification (NCBI taxonomy): domain Eukaryota; kingdom Metazoa; phylum Chordata; class Amphibia; order Anura; family Aromobatidae; genus Anomaloglossus; species Anomaloglossus baeobatrachus. The sequence continues at coordinate 569,172,572 of NC_134358.1, read as the reverse complement.
ACTGCAGACAGAATTTTATCATGTATCTCTGTATACAGGGAGCTCCCCCTAGTGGTTGCTGCAGACAGGATGTTATGATGTACCTCTGTATACATGGAGCTCCCCCTAGTGGTGACTGCAGACAGGATCTTATCATGCATCTCTGTATACAGGGAGCTCCCCCTAGTGGTGGCTGCAGACAGGATCTTATCATTTATCTCTGTATACAGGGAGCTCCCCCTAGTGGTGACTGCAGACAGGATCTTATCATATATCTCGGTATACAGGGAGCTCCCCCTAGTGGTGACTGCAGACAGAATCTTCTCATGTATCTCTGTATACAGGGAGCTCCCCCTAGTGGTGGCTGCAGACAGGATCTTATCATGTATCTCTGTATACAGGGAGCTCCCCCTAGTAGTGACTGCAGACAGGATCTTATCATATATCTCTGTATACAGGGAGCTTTCCCTAGTGGTTACTGCAGACAGAATCTTATCCTGTATCTCTATATACAGGGAGCTCCCCCTAGTGGTGGCTGCAGACAGGATCTTATCATGTATCTCTATATACAGGGAGCTTTCCCTAGTGGTTACTGCAGACAGAATCTTATCCTGTATCTCTATATACAGGGAGCTCCCCCTAGTGGTGGCTGCAGACAGGATCTTATCATTTATCTCTGTATACAGGGAGCTCCCCTAGTGGTGGCTGCAGACAGGATCTTATCATGTATCTCTGTATACAGGGAGCTCCCCCTAGTGGTGGCTGCAGACAGAATCTTATCATGTATCTCTGTATACAGGGAGCTCCCCCTAGTGGTGACTGCAGACAGGATCTTATCATATATCTCTGTATACAGGGAGCTCCCCCTAGTGGTTACTGCAGACAGAATCTTATCATGTATCTCTGTATACAGGGAGCTCCCCCTAGTGGTGGCTGCAGACAGGATCTTATCATGTATCTCTGTATACAGGGAGCTCTCCCTAGTGGTTACTACTGTAATGCTATGTACAGTCAAGTACCAAACGAGTGGAGAAAGTTAAGGTAAGGGAACCTTTGTGTACCAAAGATTGAATGAACTGAATAATATCACCAGCTTCAGTCCAGGGAGCATTTCAGCACCAAGAGAATACTGAAGGGAGACAAGTCCGGAGAACCTGCAGATACGGGAGACAAGTCCGGAGAACCTGCAGACACTTGAGACAAGTCCAGAGAACCTGCAGACACGGGAGACAAGTCCGGAGAACCTGCAGACACGGGAGACAAGTCCGGAGAACCTGCAGACACGTGAGACAAGTCCGGAGAACCTGCAGACAAGGGAGACAAGTCTGGAGATGGAGATGCTGGAACCATGGGATCAAGTTCAGGCCGCACAGACCGCACTAATAACATGCAGCCTGGTGTTGTGTGGAGAAACAGCTCTGCATATATAGAACTACTGAATATTAATAAGAATATGATAAATCCAAATATTTATGCTAATTATGTAGATGTCAGAATTGTGGCATCCTGGGACATTCCCGGCAGCAGATGACGCCCTATAATTATTATTCCTATCAGAGTCGCTGTATGTAAAGGCAGCAGCAGCAATACAGCGAACAAACAAGGTGCAGAGCAAGAAGATGATCAGCGAGTCTGGACCCGAGAATAATCACCAGGAAAATGGAAAAAACTCCCAGGTGAGACATTGTAGAGGATTATTATATGGCGGTATTATATATACAGGATATGGGGGAAGGAGCTGAGAATAGATAAATCTGTAATGGTCTAATGCCACCGATATATAAAGAATTCAGGAATAAACATCATCTTCATCTCATATTAGATCTATAATCCTGTACAGAGAGAACGTAACAAACTTCAGCTTCCTGATTCACCACTAGGGGGAGCACACAATGCTGCATGTACACAGAGTCTAATAATGTTACAGCATTCAGTGAGTTTCACCTTCATTTCTTTAATTTCTTACCCGTCATCTTTACTCTTTTTCCTTCCTTTTCTCTTCTATTTTTCCTCACCTCCATCATTCGTACCTTTCTTACCTCCTTCCTTTCTTTTTCCCATTCTTCCTTTAATGCCACTTTCCAACTTTCTTCCTTTCTACCTGTATTCCTTCCTTTCATTTATTTATTTTGTATTCCTGCTTATTTCCTTCCTTTCTTCCTCCCTTCCTCCATTCCTTCCTTTCCATCTTCCTTCTTTCCTTCCTCTCTTCATTTTATCCTTACACCTTCCTTGACTTTTCTTATCAAATTGCTTGTTCCTTTCCTCCCTTCCCACATTTCTACTTTAATTTCTCCAAGCTTCACTTCTTTCCCTTCCTCTTTCCTTCCTCCATTCTTATTATTTAAACACCTCCTCTTCCTGCATTTTCTACATCCTTTAATCATTTCTCCAATTCTTCCTTCTTTTTTTCCTTTCTTGCTTCCTTCAATCTTTCTGTGAAGATATGAGCTCGTTGGTGTCATTAATCACTTGGGCAGGGTAACGATGCAACAATTTATATTTCTCCAACACAAGGTCTTACAACAAACATAGCCCTTAAGATCCTCCAGATGACGGATATCATCACCGTAGTGTATATACCCAGCTCCAATCATGGGCACCAGGACCTGGCCACTGCAACAGCTCCTCGCCCCTCCATGTCACAGGACCAACACCTGACCAAACAGGGGTCTCCTCGCTTTTCTACCTCTTTTGGGATCAGCCCTTGAATGAGGAGAGGTGGTCACATTCCACCTCCTTAAACATTTCTTTCATCTAACTCCAAGTATGAAGGAGGGCAGTCTCCGGACAGTCTGCAGAATTGTGTATCAGGGAGACCCCCGGAAGAGGGGAGCAATAGACACACAACCTCCGACCAGATGCAGGACAAGGATTCCCACTACAGGAATGATTAAATTAGAGTCCATGGAGGCCAACTAATATGACACACTATTACAACCCCTTCCCTCTTCTAATTGTGTATAGCAAACGGACCTTAAACAGATAGAAGAAAGTACATCTCTAATAAAACACAACAATGAGACCAACATAACCAACCCTCCATGCTCGAAAAAGTCAAATAGTCTTTAGTTTGTAGCCAGCTCCTTACACTTTCCTTCACACCTTCCACCTTCCTTTACAACCTACCATCCTTACCTTTCCCTCACCTTCTAGATCACCCTCTTGCTTTTCTTTCTTTCTTGCTTTTTTTCTCCATTCTTATCTTCTGCTGTCCTTTCCCCTTCTTTTTTCCTTCCTTCCTTCCTTCCTTATTCCTTCTTTTATATATTTCGTCCTTCTCACTTCTTTTTTTCTTCTCACTAGCCTTCCTTATTCTTTCTTCCTTCCTTCCCCTCTACCTTCTTTCCTTCCTTCTTTCCTTCCTTCCTTCCATCCTTCTCACTTCTCTTTTTTTTCTTCCCACCAGCCTTCCTTATTCTTTTTTCCTTCCTTCCCCTCTGTCTTCTTTCCTTCCTTCTTTCCTTCCTTCTTTCCTTCCTTCCTTCATTCCTTCCTTCCTTCCTTCTCACTTCTCTTCTTTTTTTCTTCTTACCAGCCGTCCTTATTCTTTCTTCCTTCCCTCCCCTCTACCTTCTTTCCTTCCTTCCTTCTTTCCTTCCTTCCTTCCTTCTCACTTCTCTTCTTTTTTTCTTCTTACCAGCCTTCCCTATTCTTTCTTCCTTCCCCTCTGTCTTCTTTCCTTCCTTCCTTCCTTCCTTCCTTCTCACTTCTCTTCTTTTTTTCTTCTTACCAGCCTTCCCTATTCTTTCTTCCTTCCCCTCTGTCTTCTTTCCTTCTTGCTTCCTTCTTTTCCCAGTCTTGCATTTTGTATTCTGTACATCTGATTTACGCTCAGTTGTTCTACCTCTCACGATCCTTCCACTTTCATGCACACAGTTTCTGTTCTGAATCCTGGGCGCAGCAGATGAGTAATATTAGATCTGCCTCCACATTATTATCATTATTATAACTTATTATTACTGATTTATTTTTATATTACTTATTTTTAGCCGGTGAATGAAGAATCTGACGTCAGAGGGACGAGCAGAAAATCTGGCAGGAGCAGTAAATGGCGTCCAGATGACAGCCCCCATGGTGCTGATCACCGGCCCTCCAGGACACGTGGTCACATCACAGCCACGGAGACACCAATTTACTTATATTATAGGTCACTATTCAGTGGAGAAATTGAACACGAAAGATTTATTGGTGGTGGCAGAGGATCCAGCAGTTTAAGTCTCGGTTTCATTGACAGTTTACTTCCCAAACCACCCAGTTTCCTTTTCATGGACAGTTTACTTCCCAAATTGCAGTAACTGTGGAGTGAAGACCACGAAAAAAGTGGATCAGGAAAGGAATAAGGGGTCAGTCTATAAAGCACAATTACAATTGCTGGAATGTCGTCACCCCAATGACAGAAAGATAAATCTCCTCTATATGATCAATGTGTTATGTTCATAGGGACATTAATAAGCTTGTGTTGTGCTCTTTAATATTCAATATTCAAAAATAAATAAAGAATTAAAAACATAAAGACACAAAAGTCTCCATGTGACCTCTCAGCAGGTAGAGGATATAAGACAACATCCACAAACTCAGGGATCAAAACTGGTAATGTGTCGCCCTGGGCAAGCCAGGGGACACAGGTCACACACCACACACCCTACATCCCAGTTAGGAACACCAAAGCTAACCAAAAATCCTTGTTGCCTTCCTCCAGAGGCTGATGATTCACACCAGGGGGTGGGCCAGGCAGTTGGCTCCGCCCACCGAGGAGTTCACAGCTCTGGAGGCGGGAGAAGCCAGGCAGATGAGTTTAGGAGTCAGCTCAGGGGAGAGCTGGAGTGGAGAGATTAGCCCAGGCAGGGCAAGAGTGAAGTCTAGCTGAGGGCTAGAGAGGAGTAAACAACTAAGTGAAAGTGAAGGAAGAAAAGTAGTAAAGGAGGAAAGCAAGAGTGGTGACAGAACAGAAAGAGTGTGCTAAAGCCTGAAGTAGTCCAGCTGTGTGCAGGACAGGTCAGCAAGGTCAGCAACGGCGGTGACTGTCTGGAGGGGGACCGTTTGGAAGTTCCTGGAAGGACCCCGGAGGCTGTGTGCCCGGCGGTCTGGAGCAGTGTTCCGAAGGACAGTCAGCACCAGGGCAGGGGCCTCTCGGACCCCGGCAAGGCTTGGAGTCGCCATAATTTGCCGAATCTGTCAGTGAAGGGGACGTAGATCCCCCAACAACCAAGTCCCGATTGAAGGCAACAGCCCAGCCAGTGTAGGAGAGACACCGCTACCGCCAAGGCATCGTTTCTCAGGGCCAGCGCCTGCGGGCAAAGTGTAGAGCTCCTCCGGTCCAGCTTGAAGCCGGGGAGCGGGTTACCGGTGGGGACCCATCGCAACCAACAAGTACACAAAGGTGCAAGGAAGAGGGACATCACCGTCACCTACTGGGAGAGCAAGTGCAGCCGTCCGTGGGACCGTCTTACCAGCCGTTTGGTTTACCGTAAAAACTGTGTCAACGTCTCAGGCTGAGTGAGTACCACAGTGCCGCAAGGCACAGCGCTGCCCCCGCGTCCCTGCGCCCACCAGGCCCTGCACCTCCCAAGCCATCACCGGGCCCCGGGATCACCAACCCCTACCCACGGAGGGGCAACACAACACCTGGCTGCTCCGCATCACCATCCCCGGGATCCCCGTATTGAGCAGCGGTGGTGAAATCACCACAGCCGTGGGTGGCGTCACGGACAATAAACAATCCCCACACCCAACGAACCCCCTTTCACTCACGGGCGAGGAGTGCCGCTCGAGAAACCCCCCGGGATCCGGCCCACCGCTCGAGCCACCACTGAGCAGCAGCCGCCGGACCCGAGCAGAAGGGGTGAGCGTAGTGTGCCGACACCCTCCTCCCCGTCCGCGACAACTTGGCGTCACGAACAGGATCCTACCGCTCTGCCGTCTGGTAGAGGTGCGCCTTTTTACCGCCGGAGATATCCGGCAGAAAAATTTCAGAAGCCGCCATCTTTGGCGCGAAAAGTTCCCGCTCGAGCGTCTTCTCGAGTAGTAGAGGCGCGAAGGCCAAAACCCCGCCCCGAGAAAGGAGGGGCCGGAAAGAGCTAAGGGGGACGGAAACAAGATGTCTGCGCCCGACGGAGCCGCTGGAGGAGCGGTGGTCGCAGCCGCAGCGGCACCCGCGGATGGGAATGGACCTGCCCAGGTCCCGGCCGTACCGGCGGGAGGTGCCGTGGCCCCCGCGCTCGCTCAGGTCATGCCGTTCTCCTTGCCCTATGCGCCCGGAGCTGCCTGGCTACCGCAGTATGACGGGAAACCGGATGCCCTACAGGCCTTCCGGAAAAAGCTTAACCCGTTGCTAGAGCTGTACCCCCTGACTGATAAGCAACGTGCAGCGATAGTGCTAGGCCAGTTGACCGGCGCGGCGGAGCAGGAAGCGGAGACCTGGGCCGAGGGGGACCGGCTCTCTGTAGCCACCATCTTTGAGAAGCTACAGACTGCCTTCGAGACCCGGACTGAAGCTGAGCTGAGGATGCAGTTTTACCAGTGCCGGCAACGAGCTGGGGATAGCATTCGGGACTATGCTCTACGTCTGCAGACCGCCCTCCGCACGCTGAAGCGGGCGAACCCTATTAATGAGGCGGATAGCAACAAGATGTTAGTGGAGCAATTTGCGCAGGGGATGAGGTCCCCTGAGGATCGTAAACAACTCCGGCTGTGGGCCCTGGAACACCCTGATGTGGACTTTGCTGTGTTAAAGGAGCGGGCCATTAAAGCACTACAGCCCCCAGCAGCCGAAGTTCTGGAACCCGCCCCGTGGCCCGTCGAGACGGCTCCCGTTGTGGCGGCCTCAGCCAAACCAACCTCTCCAACACCTGCAGCCCCGAGCAGCACAGTGGAAGAACTGGCAGCCCAGGTCCGTCGCATGGACGGGGACCTTGCCAAAATCCTGGCTGCACTACAACCTCTGACCAGATCTCAGCCTCCAGCGCAGATACAGCTTGCTGACAGTCCCGAGGATGTTCCCTGGATGCAGCGGAAAAGTGCTAACAACCCGCGGAGCAGACCCCCAATCTGCTACAAGTGCCGTAAGCCGGGTCATTACTTCTGACAGTGCCCGTTAAACGAGCAACCCCTGGGGCCCCGGGCCAATCCTCAGGAGTAGAGCATCGTGGCCCCCCGGACTGGCGGGACCGATATATCGGGGCCCGCCCTATCATCCCCGTGGCTGTGGACGGCATACCAGTGATGGCTCTCTTGGACACTGGATCACAGGTAACTACCATACCGTACACGTTGTACCAGCGGTATTGGGCCGTAGACGAGCTGGCGCCCCCAGACAATAGTATAACGTTGATTGCCGCTAATGGACTCCCATTGACCCAGGTGGGGTATAAACAAGTGGCTATGACAGTGGGGCAAGCCGAACTGCAACACCAGGGTATGATTGTGATCATGAATGAACCCAGTGATCATAACCCGAAAATAGTGCTGGGAACCAATGTGATGGAGCACTGCATGGCTGATGTGTTAACCCTATTACAACAGCTGGCCGCCACAGCGGCAGGGAGCCGGCAGAGGGCTGTGCAGCGTGAAATCCGAGCCCTGATGTACCGCCAGCATGTAAGCTCAACCGGAGGGGAGATTGGTGGAGTGAGAGTGATGGATGTTGCTCCATTGACTGTGCCCCCTCGGAGTGAGATGATGATCTGGTGTAGGGCAGCAGTAGGGCCTCAGGGGCGTGACTACCCTGCGATGATGGAGCCCATGCCTTCCGAGCACTGGCCCACTGTAATGGCCGCCCGAGGGGTGGTGGATGTGAAGAAAGGGAGAGTGCCTGTGAGAGTGCTGAACTGTGGAGAGGAAGAAGTCAGGCTTCCCCGGTATGCCACCATTGCCAAGCTGCTCACCCTGGACCCTCACACTATCCATGAAGCCAGTCCATCCACACTCCCACCTACCACCAACACTTCCCCACCCCAGGGGGAGACAAAGGAGTGGCATCAACAGCTACATGTAGGCACTGATGATACCCCTACACATCACAGGGCAGGGGTATACAGGGTGGTGCAGGAGTACGAACAGGTTTTTAGTAAGCACCCCCTAGACTTTGGGCAGATTAAGGGGGTCCAACACCACATCCCCACCGGTGAACATCCCCCCATCAAAGAGAGGTATAGACCTATTCCCCCTGCACATTACCAGTGTGCCAAGGATATGTTGAGGAATATGAAGGAGGCAGGGGTTATTCGGGACAGCTGTAGTCCCTGGGCCGCTCCGTTGGTACTGGTCAAGAAGAAGGATGGTACCATGCGGATGTGTGTGGACTACCGGAAGATCAACCAGATAACCCATAAGGATGCCTATCCATTACCTCGGATTGAAGAGTCTTTGGCTGCACTGAGAACTGCAAACTACTTCTCGACCCTTGACCTCACCAGCGGATACTGGCAAGTGGCCGTGGCCCCAGAGGACCGGGAGAAGACCGCCTTCACCACCCCGATGGGGCTCTGCGAATTCAATAGCATGCCATTTGGGCTATGCAATGCCCCCGGAACCTTTCAACGGCTGATGGAGTGCTGCCTGGGACATCTAAACTTCGAGACCGTCCTGTTGTACTTGGATGATGTGATTGTTTATTCCCAGACGTATGAGGCCCATCTGGAGCACCTGGCCGAGGTGTTCGCGTCCCTTGCCAAATACGGGATGAAATTGAAGCCCTCTAAATGCCACGTGCTGAAACCCCGGGTGCAGTATCTAGAGCATGTGGTGAGTGCGGATGGTGTCGCCCCCGACCCTGAGAAGATTACTGCCATCCAGAGCTGGCCGAGACCAACTACAGTGAGGGAAGTAAGGCAGTTTCTGGGTCTGGTGGGGTACTATCGGCGCTTTATAAAGGGGTACACGAAGATGGCTGCCCCCATGCAAGACCTCCTCGTGGGACAGACCAAAGGTGGTAGACCCATTGGAACCCCACTGTCGTGGGAAGACAAGCATGAGGAGTCCTTTTGCCAGTTGAAGGCGGCCTTGACCGGAGAAGAGGTCCTGGCGTACCCTGATTATGGGCGCCCGTTCATCCTCCACACGGACGCCAGTAACGTGGGGCTAGGAGCGGTTCTATCACAGGTCCAGGATGGAAAGGAGAAGGTGATTGCCTATGCTAGCCGAAAACTCCGGCCGACCGAAAGGAACCCTGAGAATTACAGCTCCTTCAAGCTCGAGCTGTTAGCGTTGGTGTGGGCTATCACGGAGCGGTTCCGCCACTACTTGGCGGCAGCAACATTCACCGCGTTTACGGACAACAATCCGCTGACTCACCTGAACACGGCCAAGTTGGGCGCGCTGGAGCAGCGGTGGGTAGCCCGGCTAGCCAACTATGATTTTACCATAAAGTACCGAGCCGGTCGCGTCAACATAAATGCGGATGCACTCTCCCGAATGCCCCATTTGTCAGAAGAGGGGTGCGAGGATGATGACCTCGAGGAGATCGAGTTGCCTGCGTTTCACCAGCCGCCTACTGAGAGGGTACAAATACATCAGCAACGAGTGGATCTGGACCCACGGCCCAGTCAAGAGTGGCAGGAAGCTCAGGACCAAGCGCCGGCTGTTCGCCTTGTCAAGGCTCTGGTGGAACAAGGTGCTACGGGAATAGACCCTGCCGCTCCAGCCGAAGCCCAACGCTTGTGGAAGGAACGGAAACGGCTTTACCTACACCAAGGGAAGCTGTACCGTGAGCTGATCAACCCGAAGACCCATGAGAAAATATGCCAGTTGGTCATTCCTCAAGCTGACGTCGCTACTGTCCTGCGGGCATACCATGATGGTGCTGGCCACTTCGGGTGGAAGAAGCTGGAGATGCTGTTGAGGGAGCGGTTCTATTGGAGTGGGATGCGTGAATCGGTGGACGCCTGGTGCCGAGAGTGCGGTCCTTGTACGCTGAGGAGAAAGGACGAGACTAGCCAGAGGGCACCCTTGCATCCAATAGTCACCCATCAGCCGCTGGAGTTGGTCGCCTTAGACCATGTCAAGCTCACCCCTAGCCGAAGTGGGTACACCTACGCATTGACCATTGTAGACCCCTACTCAAGATTTATGGTGGTAGTCCCTGTTAAGGACCTGACTGGTCGAACTGCTGCTCGAGCGTTCCAGGCTTATTTTTGCCGACCCCATGGGTACCCCGAAAAGGTGCTGACTGACCAAGGCCCGGCCTTTGAAGCAGAGGTGTTCCACGAATTCTGCCAGTTGTACGGCTGCAAGAAAATCCGGACCACTCCGTACCACGCCCAAACCAATGGCATGTGCGACAAAATGAACCACCTGGTCCTGGGGCTTCTCAAGACGCTACCACTGGAAGAACGGAACCTGTGGCCGGAAAAGTTACCCGACCTGGTCGACATGTACAATAATATCCCCTCTAGTTCGACGAAGTGCACCCCAGCGTATCTGATGAGGGCTTGGCCTGGCCGCCTGCCGGTGGATCTGGAGATGGGGTTGGAGGCCCCAGAAGCACTCCCTTCGACGGTGGAGTGGGAAAGTCAGAGGAGAGCACAATACCGGCAAATCCAGGAGTATGTGGAGAAAAACCTCAGTCGAAGTCGAGAACAGCAGGAGCACCGGTTCAATCAGAAGGCGTCCGCGGGTCCTTTCCAACCCGGAGATGTAGTGCTGAAACGGAAAAGGAAGGCCCACAAGCTGGATGATCAATGGGAGCAAGTCCCTTACGTCATACAACCCACAGAATGGGGAGATGGGAAGGCCTACCAGATCAGTCGTGACCAGGGGGGCACCCTGGCCACAGTTTCCCGGGACCATCTAAAAAGGTGCCCCCCAGCGTTGGAGGCAGAGGCTGAAGTACCGGTTCCTCCACTAGCGGAGAAGGCAGCAGAGGTAATCCACACGGTAATGGGTGACTTCCCAGCAAACTGGCCTACACAGAACGGCGCGGTGATTCTTCCAGTGATACTGTTCCCACAACCCGTGGATGAAGAAGTAGTGGAAGCGGTTAACCGTGAGCCAGAACCAGTGCCAGTGCCCAGGGACGAACCTGTACCCAGCTCCCCTACACCTCCGCCTGCTCCACACCATAGCAGGGAGGAGGAACCGGTTGTTTCCTCTACCCCACTGTCTAGCACCACTGACACCGGTCCCCGAAGGTCCACCCGTTCCAACCTAGGTAGACCTCCACTTAGGTACAGGGAGACCGTTCTGTGAGAAAAGGGGTCAGGGAATGTAAAGGGTGTTTGTTGTTGAAAAGTTAAAAGTTTTGAAAGAATGATAAGTGAAATGATCCGAAGTTCACCTGATTATCCGTGTGATTGAACCGGCCGGAGGCGGCACTGTTGTCCCCGTGGGGACCATTTACAAATTGTTTTTGCATGGAGGACTATCCATGGACAAGCCCGTGAACTTGCAGGGCAACCACAGACGTTAGTGGCTTGTAAATATGTTGTTTACCGTTACCGTTTTCCGCAGGCCGCCTCCGGAGAGGCAGGTTGGAGGGAGGGCCCTGAGCAGAGCAGGCTAGGGCCCAGCCACCAAAGGAACCGGTGGCTACCCTCTGGAGGGAAAGGACAGATCCCGCTCGGGTACCGTGTGCTGGACTGTGGGTCAAGGGGTGCTGCCTGGGCTTTAGGGGCAGCATCAGGGCCAGGTTACTTGGGTGGGAGAGAGCGGAAACCGTAACCGTAAACCGTTATGCAACGTTTAAGAAATGTGCCTCCCGTTAAGGGAAGAGTTATTGAAAATGTATTTTTGTTTGATTTACCATGTTATCTTTTGCAGAAAAATAAAACCGGTGTTGGACGGCAGCCCGCGGACAGTCTGCATTTTGCTAAGGGGGAATGTGTCGCCCTGGGCAAGCCAGGGGACACAGGTCACACACCACCACATCCTACATCCCAGTTAGGAACACCAAAGCAAACCAAAAATCCTTGTTGCCTTCCTCCAGAGGCTGATGTTCACACCAGGGGGTGGGCCAGGCAGTTGGCTCCGCCCACCGAGGAGATCACAGCTCTGGAGGCGGGAAGAAACCAGGCAGTTAGAGCCCGGGAAGAGATTAGCCCAGGCAGGGCAAGAGTGAAGTCTAGCTGAGGGCTAGAGAGGAGTAAACAACTAAGTGAAAGTGAAGGAAGAAAACTAGTAAAGGAGGAAAGCAAGAGTGGTGACAGAACAGAAAGAGTGTGCTAAAGCCTGAAGTAGTCCAGCTGTGTGCAGGACAGGTCAGCAAGGTCAGCAACGGCGGTGACTGTCTGGAGGGGGACCGTTTGGAAGTTCCTGGAAGGACCCCGTAGGCTGTGTGCCCGGCGGTCTGGAGCAGTGTTCCGAAGGACAGTCAGCACCAGGGCAGGGGCCTCTCGGACCCCGGCAAGGCTTGGAGTCGCCATAATTTGCCGAATCCGTCAGTGAAGGGGACGTAGATCCCCCAACAACCAAGTCCCGATTGAAGGCAACAGCCCAGCCAGTGTAGGAGAGACACCGCTACCGCCAAGGCATCGTTTCTCAGGGCCAGCGCCTGCGGGCAAAGAGTAGAGCTCCTCCGGTCCAGCTTGAAGCCGGGGAGCGGGTTACCGGTGGGGACCCATCGCAACCAACAAGTACACAAAGGTGCAAGGAAGAGGGACATCACCGTCACCTACTGGGAGAGCAATTGCAGCCGTCCGTGGGACCGTCCTACCAGCCGTTTGGTTTACCGTACAAACTGTGTCAACGTCTCAGGCTGAGTGAGTACCACAGTGCCGCAAGGCACAGCGCTGCCCCCGCGTCCCTGCGCCCACCAAGCCCTGCATCTCCCATCTCATCACCGGGCCCCGGGATCACCAACCCCAACCCACGGAGGGGCAACACAACACCTGGCTGCTCCGCATCACCATCCCCGGGATCCCCGTATTGAGCAGCGGTGGTGAAATCACCACAGCCGTGGGTGGCGTCACGGACAATAAACAATCCCCACACCCAACGAACCCCCTTTCACTCACGGGCGAGGAGTGCCGCTCGAGAAACCCCCCGGGATCCGGCCCACCGCTCGAGCCACCACTGAGCAGCAGCCGCCGGACCCGAGCAGAAGGGGTGAGCGTAGTGTGCCGACACCCTCCTCCCCGCCCGCGACAGTAACAAAAACAGGAGCTCCCCCTAGTGGTGGCTGCAGACAGGATCTTATCATGTATCTCTCTATACAGGGATCTCCCCCTAATGGTGGCTGCAGACAGGATCTTATCATGTATCTCTGTATACAGGGAGCTCCCCCTAGTGGTGGCTGCAGACAGGATCTTATCATGTATCTCTGTATACAGGGAGCTCCCCCTAGTGGTGGCTGCAGACAGGATCTTATCATGTATCTCTGTATACAGGGATCTCCCCCTAGTGGTGGCTGCAGACAGGATCTTATCATGTATCTCTGTATACATTGAGCTCCCCCTAGTGGTGGCTGCAGACAGGATCTTATCATGTATCTCTGTATACAGGGAGCTCCCCCTAGTGGTGGCTGCAGACAGGATCTTATCATGTATCTCTGTATACAGGGAGCTCCTCCTAGTGGTGGCTGCAGACAGGATCTTATCATGTATCTCTGTATGCAGGGAGCTCCCTCTAGTGGTGGCTGCAGACAGAATCTTATCATGTATCTCTGTATACAGGGAGCTCCCCCTAGTGGTGGCTGCAGACAGGATCTTATCATGTATCTCTGTATACAGGGAGCTCCCCCTAGTGGTGGCTGCAGACAGAATCTTATCATTTATCTCTGTATACAGGAAGCTCCCCCTAGTGGTGGCTGCAGACAGGATCTTATCATGTATCTCTGTATACAGGGAGCTCCCCCTAGTGGTGGCTGCAGACAGAATCTTATCATGTATCTCTGTATACAGGGAGCTCCCCCTAGTGGTGGCTGCAGACAGCATCTTATCATGTATCTCTGTATACAGGGAGCTCCCCCTAGTGGTGGCTGCAGACAGAATCTTATCATGTATCTCTGTATACAGGGAGCTCCCCCTAGTGGTGGCTGCAGACAGGATCTTATCATGTATCTCTGTATACAGGGAGCTCCCCCTAGTGGTGGCTGCAGACAGAATCTTATCATGTATCTCTGTATACAGGGAGCTCCCCCTAGTGGTGGCTGCAGACAGGATCCTATCATGTATCTCTGTATACAGGGAGCTCCCCCTAGTGGTGGCTGCAGACAGAATCTTATCATGTATCTCTGTATACAGGGAGCTCCCCCTAGTGGTGGCTGCAGACAGCATCTTATCATGTATCTCTGTATACAGGGAGCTCCCCCTAGTGGTGGCTGCAGACAGAATCTTATCATGTATCTCTGTATACAGGGAGCTCCCCCTAGTGGTGGCTGCAGACAGGATCTTATCATGTATCTCTGTATACAGGGAGCTCCCCCTAGTGGTGGCTGCAGACAGAATCTTATCATGTATCTCTGTATACAGGGAGCTCCCCCTAGTGGTGGCTGCAGACAGGATCTTATCATGTATCTCTGTATACAGGGAGCTCCCCCTAGTGGTGGCTGCAGACAGAATCTTATCATGTATCTCTGTATACAGGGAGATCCCCCTAGTGGTGGCTGCAGACAGGATCTTATCATGTATCTCTGTATACAGGAAGCTCCCCCTAGTGGTGGCTGCAGACAGGATCTTATCATGTATCTCTGTATACAGGGAGCTCACCCTAGTGGTGGCTGCAGACAGGATCTTATCATGTATCTCTGTATACAGGGAGCTCCCCCTAGTGGTGGCTGCAGACAGGATCTTATCATGTATCTCTGTATACAGGGAGCTCCCCCTAGTGGTGGCTGCATTGTTCAGATTCTACTCAATTATTTAATCATGCTCGTGTTCTTGGTATTGTCTCTTGTGATTCTCAGAATCAGTCATGTTATTTTGGATTATTATGAATGCGGTAATAAATTACGTTAATCTGTGTATTGTAAATCAAACCTTCATTCCCATGATTCCAATCATTCTTTTAATAGTGGAGATGTCATTGTTGTGAGTCATTCTGGTGCCTCGTGTATTGATATTCACAGACGAGGTGTCACTAATGAGCTGATGTGTGCACTCGCGATGGCAGGCGATGAATGATGGGAAAGTCTGGCTCTTCAGCTATTTGTTATGAAGGTTTATCGCTTCCTGTACCTCGAGTTTGTCTGACATCACCGACGCCGGATGTAATTTGTAGACTTGGAGTATTGCTGTCTGGATTAGCATTCGTAGGTGAGGATAATTACCGTACAAATGATTTATTGTCAGTGCCATCGCTTTGTGCATTTCATGTAAAGTGGAATTCCAGGAGGTAGAATCAGAACCAGACAATGGAGGGAATCACCAGCATCTGTGATCACGTTCTGCTCATTTATGGGACTGAATAGACGAGATTCTGCCATTCACTTCTGCCAGTGGCCACAAGAAACTGCTACAAGTATCACATTTCCCCAAAAATAAGCACTAACCCCAAAAATAAGCCCTAGCAGGATTGTTTACCTTTTTGGAGTAGGCTTGAGATATAAGCCCTATTCATTTCTTCTGCTCTAAACCGCGGCTAATTAAGTGAATGAATATTCACCCTCCTCTCTCGTAATCCCACCCACCACTCTGAGTGCACTAGACCTGCACTGGACCCGCACTCTGCTGTATTACCGGTACTGTCAGCCCAAGGATCGCATTGCAATCTGCAATGTTTCAGTACTTATTACACAACTTACTGTTCTTTAACAAGGAGCTTAATGGCAAAATTTGCAACAGGTGTTTGATCCATGAATTATGAGACCAAGCTGACACCTAATAATTGATGAACACTACCTCACCATTGTGGCTCCAAGCAGGATATTCTCAGACGAAAGTGGTCACAGAGCTTAGAGTGTCACAGAGTGTCACCAGCAGGTTGTACATAGATACTTAGAGACTGGAGGAGTCACAGAAAGGCAGAGAAGTGAACGTCCTTCAGCCACATCGCACACTAATGACTGCTTCATTGTGAACAATGGTTTTTGGAACCGGATGATGAATGTCACACATCTACAGGCACATTTAAGGAAGGTGAGAGGCAACCAAGAGTCATATCAAGCCATTCGAAACTGTCTACATGAGCATGGTCTGCATCCTAGATGACCTGCAAGGGTTCCTGACCACACCACCAGGTACAAGAGTCATCTACGTACCTGACCACACCACCAGGCACAGGTGTCATATATGCTAGACTTCCAACCAGTGGGCCTCAGTGCTGTTCACTGAATGGTAGAGTAACTAGCTCCTACTCCTCCTACTACTAGAATAACATCATTAATCCAGTCATTGTGTCCCTGCATGAACAGCACCGGCCTAATGTCATCTTCATGGATGACAATGCTCCAGCTCCTCAAGGTTGCATCAGTAAGGAACAGCTGCTGGAGACTGGGGACCTCAAATGGAGAGGATCCACTTTCTCCAGACCTGAACCCCATAGAAAACCTATGGAATCAGCTGAGTCGCCGTGTAGAGGCAATAACTCTGTAGCCCAGACCCTCAATGACCTGAGGGCTGCCCTTCAAGAAGAGTGGGATGCCGGCCTCCGCAGACAATAGCTCCACTTGTGACCAGCAGGAGCTGGAATTGTTGCTCAATGCCATGTGACAAGTTATTGAGACATTGACATTTTTTGGATGGTTTACTCAATAGCGTTTATTTCAATAAATTGTTTAAGATGAGGAGTCCCCATTGATGCTTCTACTTAAATGCCCCATGTCCATGATAAAATATCACTGTAGGGTGAACGTTTTAGGTTTTACATAAATTTCATCCAAAAGCCAAATACCAATAGGTTTTTGAGTAATGTATATTCTATTGGCCACATTCCGACTGCTCAATACACATGAATGTATCGAGGCCACTCACATCTACATGTAATGTGGCTGTATGTATGCACATCGCATATGTCATCGCCACTCAGTGCAACGACGTATGAGACATTGTGTCTTCTCCAGATTAAATCACAAAGACCATACATAGAAAGCCACAGAGACGGTCACGTGTCAAAGCAGAGACCATACATAGAAAGCCACAGAGACGGTCACGTGTCAAAGCAGAGACCATACATAGAAAGCCACAGAGACGGTCACGTATCATAGCAGAGACCATACATAGAAAGCCACAGAGACGGTCACGTATCAAAGCGGAGACCATACATAGAAAGCCACAGAGACGGTCACGTATCATAGCGGAGACCATACATAGAAAGCCACAGAGACGGTCACGTATCATAGCGGAGACCATACATAGAAAGCCACAGAGACGGTCACGTATCAAAGCAGAGACCATACATAGAAAGCCACAGAGACGGTCACGTATCAAAACGGAGACAATACATAGAAAGCCACAGAGACGGTCACGTATCAAAGCGGAAAAAAAAAAAGTGACAAAGACCTTGCATCACCTCTTGTAGGTGCTCAGGAGAAAATTAGACTAGCATTGGAGGTTAACTCCTGCACACTACCACTTCCCATATGCCCAAAACAAAGAGAGGAATACAGTTGTTGGATGTCAAAAATCCTTTTTCTCTTATTTTATTTAGTGCCAAAAGTGAAAAAGTGCTGTACAATTGTCCGCCAGGAATCGACGTTTCGGCTAGCAAGCCTTCATCAGGTCGGACAGGCTGAATATATTATTTACAAGTGAGAAAACAAAACAAAAGAACAAAGATAAATTAATCACATTGAATAGGCATGTTCATCTGGGTACACTAGGCAAAATTAAGGAACAACAGAGAGGATCATGAGTGATGACAGAAACATAGGAGCAAGGGTACATCATACAGATATTGTAACATTGAAACACTGTGTACTTTAAATATATGGGACCTCATAGTTGTGATGGTAATACTAAAAGGTAGCAGGGTGGAGGTGAGACACAAGTATTTGTGGAGTGACCGCACAGAGTGCATGGTAAGGATGCTCACCTTGGTTTGTAATGAGATGGTAACGTAATATAAATGCAGAGTAGTTGCAAGAATGTAGAGCCCTCCGTTTGGAGATAGCTGAGGGAGAGAGGTAAAAGGGGTAAGGGAAATTGTATTGGCAGAAGAAAAGGAGCACAAAGGAGAAGAGCAAAAAATAGTGATCACTACAACTGTCAGGTTTCCGGGTTTTCCAGTTCTCTTTTGAAAGAGCTTGCCCTCAGTTAACATGGAGTTTAATGTTCTGTTGCCCTACTTCCTGTCCAGCTGCTTAAAAGGCCGCCTCTAAGCCCAGTCCAGTGCCTGAGTATACTGCTTGCTGTGTGCTCCTGCTTTGCTGCTTCTACTTCCTGATTGCCTTTTGGATCTTCCTGAAAGACTACCGACCGACTCTGGACCATACCCGGTTTCTTCAAGCTGTGCCCGGACTCCGTCTGCCGTCTTTGATCAGCACGTCTGCCCGGTTCCTTCTGGTTCGTAACCACTCTGGACTATCATTCCGTACGGACACTCCTGGACTTTCACCACTTGCCCCTTGTGTCCCGGCTGCTGCGCATTTAGGCCTTCCGGGGTGATTGCCGGACAGTCCCTGTATAGGGGTTCGCTCTGGTGGTCTCCCTGGGGGAGTCCGGTGCGTGGCCCCGGGAATCCCCTTCGCTCCGTTTCGGGAAGGTATTTCGTGTGTGTGTTCTACTGTGTTTGTTCCGTTGTGTATCTACCGTGGTTACATGTTATAAACATCTTGTACCAAGAACTCGTCTCTGGTGGTCATTGCCCTAACGCTATCGAAATCCTCAGAACATACAATAGTATTACAACAACATACCCTGCGCCAGAAGCCGTAAAAAGCCCCGGGAGATGTATGGTATATTGGATCCTAAGAGGTTGTTGGATTAGGACCAGGGAGATTTGGAACAGAGAGCATTAGGTGTATCTATAAGAATAAGATAAAACACGGAATGATCAATTAGGCTAGGGAGTGTATCTGCCTTGGTAGGTGTTCCTATTTAAGAGGTAAAATGATGGTTACCTTGTTGGTCGGCTATATCCCTTAGGTCTCTTGGTATATTAGGCCAAAATGGCGACCATGTGTGTCCCGAGTGAATGGCAGTTCTTGCAGTGGGATGTTAATATCTATGGTTCCAATAAGACACCCGGTTAACAGAACTACCGTAGCCTATATAGAAATAGTGAGTATGGTGAAATGCAATATTACCTATTAGCTCTGGTAGTATAGCCTAGAGAGGGATCGCTGCGGCTAAAGGTATATCTGGCAGTGACTCTTGTGGAGTAAAGCAAATGTCCCAGATTCAAATGTAAAAATCAGGATGGTATGCCTGATCAAGAATCTGTGGCACCAAAAGGATAACATGAGAACAGTATTACCAACAATGGGGAGTAAAGATTTAGAGACAGAAAGAGATTTACAGGGAATTACCTAGTGATTTGTTAGGTGGAGTACTTTGGTAGAGGTTACCTAAAAAGAGACGCTCCTGTAATGAGGAGTCAAAGTCCAGGGTTCATCCTGGTGATCAAGGTGTTGAGACTAACTGCCGCTTATAGCTGTATAGAGAGGAATTGGAGAAGGATTAAGTGAAAATAGAGAGAGAGAGAGATATATGAGGAAGAAAAGGAAGAGAAGGTTACCTAGTGACTCTGAGGAATATGGCATGGAGGGAGGTCCGTTGGCCCAGGAAAGAGTCAAAACTAGCTAACCAGGAAGAGAGGAGAAATGGTAAAATAAAGGATGATAAATTTGTACAATACATTGGTGGTATAGGTATGATAATGTCTGAATGAGCCACCTTACCAAGCGCCAGTGGTGCCGCAGAGCTGGATCGCACGTCCTGTGGAGTGAGAGGAGTGCAGGAAAAGCGTCTATTTGACCACGAGCGTGCTGTGACGTAACTTCCGGTTTTCGTGCGGAATGGTGTATGCTGGGAACCGGCATCCTGCGCGTGCGCAGGAGAATTCCGATGGTGGAGGTGGTGAGTGCGTCACTGCCGCTCCGTGGAACGCGGAAGTGGAGCCTTGGAACGCACATGTGACAGGCATGTGATAATGGGGGCGTGACAGTGAGTCACAAGACCGTGAATCCGGACCCGGTTTACATGTTTCGGTGCAGGAGTGAGTGACATGCTGGTTTATCACTGTCACGCAGTGGTATTAGTTCTGTGAAGCAGAAAGAAGGGGTTAGAATACAATGTGGCACAATAATCGCATATTCACATATTTAATCACATATTTAATATCATATTTACACTGTGGTAAATAAAATAGGATAATAATGAGAACACAGTTAATACATAGAATTTCACATCATAGGGAGAGCAGTGAATCGACGGTTTGATTTGGCATAACTATATGCATCACTGATAAGAGGTGAATCGGAGATAGGAATTCGGGATGCCTAAGCTGGATTATGCATGTGTGTGACCAAAGTGTACATACAATAAGGATATGTTAATAGTAATATCGATGCAATGGGTTCTTTATCTCCTAATGTAAAGAGGAGGGGGAGGCGAAAGGGGAAAAAAGGAGGGAAAAAAGAAGAACTACAATAGATATGAGAATAGAATTATGTTATGTGATGGGACCGTGCTCCAGTACAACACTATGATCATCCGTGGATATTACTATGCGGGTACTATGATTAATATAGAGTGATATTCTTATATATGCTCCGAACAACAACAACAATAGAGGTCAAAAAGCTTGTTCATATCTCCGGTTCAAACCATGGGGCTCAAGGGTACCAAGAGTATGGATCCATCTAGCTTCCTTCTCCCGAAGGAGTTTGACCCTATCGCCACCTCTGCGACTAGTGCCGACCAGATCAATGACTTGAAACCTCAATTGTGAGATCCTATGACCTGCTGTTATGAAGTGGAGGGGAATGGGAAGTAAGGTACGACCGCACCTGATGTCTGACTTATGTTTGTTCACTAAAGGAGGAAGGGCACCAACCCGTGGGATCTTCAGGTATACTAAAGCAACACCAATTAAAGAACAAAAAGGTATACCATACACGGGATCACCACAACTTTATGTTATGTAGAAAAGTTATTTTATTTGTACAAAAAACACACATGTCTCCCACCAGGAGTATAGAACACACAAGAATTTGATTAAAAACACTTAAAAACGCCTATGGCAGGAAACCAGACCACATCGGGGACATAGATATACATATAACACATTCAATACAAAAAGTTTCTCCTTATGTACAATAATAGCACCTGGACATTAGTGATGATACATTGGCCTTGTACTATTCATATATATATTTTAGATAACACCGTCTGTTCCATTGCATTGCCCACAAAATATAACCACCTTCTATGATCTGTATAAGGTGCTAATGCAGTTATACAAATTCCTGGTCTCCTGCTATACAGAAACCAGATCTCAGTGACAGACTCTCTGCACAGATTATATATTCAATGACCCGGTCCGTTCTATTGTACCATACACAGCATAAGACCACCCTCTGTGATCCATATGGGGTCCTAAAATAATTACCCAATTGCTTATTCTCGTGCTATACACAGACCCGGTTGAGTCAAAGGGTCCCCGTGCAGCACGACAAACCATATAAATCTGACTGTATCAGCACTGATTCTATACAGAAAATGATCCTAGATAGGCCAAAAAATACTGGACCTTCACTAAGCCTCAATATGGCCTTATCTATGTTCACTGCCCATAAATTACAGTCAGCATTATGTCAAGCTACATTCAAACACCCCATACTATAGGTAATTGCTGCGCCTGGATGAGTCAGTGTGAGGGCACATAGTCCCACCCAATCTGCCAGTTGTCACTCCGGACAGACCAGAGCCTAGTGCTAGTGCAGGATGCAAGGCCAAGCAGGTCTATACTCACTATCTGTCACCCATCATTTCAATGGAAGAATCAAACCAGTATAGGTGGCATAAGGAGAAAGATACCCCTGTGGTCTAACCCCACGCGTATCGCCACCTCTTAAGGGTGGCTTCCTCAGGGGAAAGTGAAGAGCTGTATAAACCCTCCTCGTGTGTCCTATTTAAAGAAAATAAATTAACTCTCACCAGTGCTGCAGCTGGAGTACCGCATGTGTTTGGCAGCGCTCCGGTGGCGGCCGCCATCTTGCTTGAGTCACATGATACCAAGAGGTTCAGCCCTCGGATTCACACTGCGCATGCGCATACCGTCAAAGCTAATGGCTCCCAAACGTCATATTCACATATCCTTCAGTGTGCTACCTATAATTATATAGTGTATAGTTATATTCCTATGCCACTTTTCTTTATTTGAACGCACTTGCACATTGCCGGAAAAGCCGATCGATATCATATGACAGAGGGAACCACCCTCATCACCCAATGCGCATGCGCCGGTTACAAATGCTTCTAGTGCTATCAAAACACGCTTCCACCCGGCGCATTATATCCAAAATTCTTATCGCAAACCCAAAATATATAGGTACCTTAAATATATGCACCTATGCGAATTATTGGAATGCAAGCGCAGGAGGTCAATGCGTAGTCTCATTAACCCTTCTTAAACATAGGAAGTCCGTATCTCTTTTCTCTTCCATATGTATATACACAGTCCAAGGTCTCCTTAACCCTTTCTATGTTTGTTTGCTTTTTTGTTTTTTTGTTTTTTTGACGCAGAAAATCAATACTCTTGTTTTTACCATATATGCAGCTAATTCTGTACCCATCTTATTGTCATGTCCTTGAACATGGAGTACATAGTACATGGTTTCATTAACCCTTTGAGGAATATGCTTGAAAAAAATCCAATATATAGCATTGTACCCCAGCATGGAGCACATGATGCATGGTCTAATTCAACCTCTAAGAAAAATACTCAGAAAGAGATCAAACACAGCAGTGTGCCCCAACAGAAAGAGATTGTTCGCCATCCCCAGAAAGTACAAGTACAATGTATCATCGGACAATCTTATATTGTGCAGATTTACACAGGTACAGAGGCCAGTCCTCACCGGTACATAACTCATCGCACCAAAAATTACATGTTTGAGCCTTAAAAGGCACAATCATAACCTGAATATTAGGCTTCCTACAGATATAGGTTACCCAATAAGCTTAAATCCCACTCCCAAGAAATTGTGAATGGTTCAGGGAATCCATATATTAGATATGTGGTTAGATTTTCCACAAAAGTGGAATCTGGAGCCTAACCTCCAGAACTCACAAGTCAAGACCAATTATGTATCCATATTCCATGCGCGGGCAAAGTTGGTACAAATCCCTTCTTCCACCATAGTGACCAACATCCAGTGAAAACAGCCAAGGAATATCGCACTCCGTACTTAGTCTCTGGTAATGACCAACTGTTCATCTTGACATCCAGCCAGAAACAAAAGTCCCTCTCCTTTCTTTTTCCTTTTCATGGTGCTATATCCCAGTTGTTGTTATTCTGGTCCAGCCATTAAATTCTATATGGTACATCAGACCCGGCCTAGTTGAGCACAATGTAGAAGAAGTCAGCCCAAAGAAGACTCAATTAAAGTCATTATTGTTGACTCGATCAAACAGAATCTCAGAGGTGGGAACTGTACGAAAGAGCTCTTACAGAAAGAATCTCGGTGGATATATACCCTCAAGAGCTTGGCTCCACATGGTTTGAATGAGGAGCTACAATACACCGG